>NW_007578175.1:243822-334775 GCF_000690725.1 Stegastes partitus
CTGTTCAGGTTCATGTAATGCTCTAAATAAATTTTAATCTAAGTTTTTTTTTTTTTTGAGGGGGGGGGGACTTTTCTACATACGTCCAGGCTGCTGCAGACGTATCTCCTGGGATTCTTGTAGTCTCACCCCATGAGTTCAAATGAATCCGTTTGAACAGGATCGGTGGTGCTGATGAAGGGGCTCTTGAGTCCGTCTGACAGGCCTGTGGGTGGAGGCCACTGACTTGATTGTTTAATTTGTTGGCTTTTCGTCTGATGTTTCACATTTTGTTCCTGTTCAGCTCTCGTCATGCATACATCTGAGGGTGATACCAGGTGCTTCTCTGGAGCTGCCCTGTCTGTCATTCCAAAGTGACTTCGCTGGAGCAGATATCACCTGGAAATTCAATGGTGCTATAAAGTTTCTGTTTTCACCACAATGCAAAATGTGTATATGTATGATACAATATAATATATATTCTTTTTAAAAAAACACAGGCAAAGATCTTAGCTCCAGTGGTCAGTCATCTGGCTTTGCTACAGTTAAAAAGAATGGCTTGTACCTCTCCATATCTCCTGTTGCTGCTGCTCATGAGGGTGGTTATGAGTGTTTGGTAAAGGACAACAATATAGAGATGATTCGAACTTACAACATCACAGTTGATGGTGAGACACACTCCTATTTTATCACATGCATTGTTTATTTTAACTCAAACAAATGGAGCATTTTGAATATGGGTGGATTCAAGAAGTTTGACGTGTTTATTTCTTGCATCCTCCTGCAGCATCAATTGGCTACACCATTAAGGTAACTGAAGGCTTCGACGTTAACCTCCCGTGCCACTTCCCATCTTCCAGCCAATTCAAAGCCAATGCATTGTGGTTCAAAGAGACAAGTGTTGGTGAAAGAACAAAGCTGAATCTTACAGATGAGAATATGAAACTGGAATTACTTTATCCAGATAGCCATGATCAGACCGTCTTACTCAGAAAGACTGCCATGGACGATGCTGGATTTTACCTTTGCGAGTCTGCTGCAGGGGAGAAGCTCAGCTCTGTATACATTATTGTCGAGGGTAGGTTTGGCAACCTTCTCTGATAAACTCCTCTGGTGCTGCGCAGTCAATAAAATGAGTGCTTTTAAATGAATATTCATGCAAGTGCTGAAGGCCGATAGCCCTGAAGACTTTTCAGATCAAAATCACTGTTTAGTTAATTAAACTGTAAACCTAATATTTGATTTCCAAATCATGTTGAGGGGCTGATATAGAAGGGCTGCATCAGTTGTGCTCAAATTTGTAATAATCTGTTATTTTGATTTTTTTTCCAGCTGCTCCTACCTCTGTTCCTCACTCATGCGACGGCTTTACCTCAGCCTGGGAGCCCTGCCTGGACGAAAACAGTCGGACAGGGGAACCCATGCTGCAGGAATCCTTGACCGAGTTTTCTATGAGGCTGTATTCTTTCCTCAGAGAATTATATCCTTCCACCAACCTGCTGTTTTCACCTGTCAGCATCAGCGGAGTGCTCTCGCATCTGTTGTTAGGTAGGAAAAGGGAAGCCAGATCCTTATTTGCTTTCAATATGGTGAAAGTTCTTGGTTATTCTTAAACCTGCCTGTGTATCCAGAGCCTGATAAAAAACCTGGTCTGCTGTGCCACAGACCTTTATTGTTGTTAAAAAAAAATACTGAAAACACATCAGTTGTTGCAATGGCTCACATGTTTCTTAATGTTGGTAGCACCAATCTGCCACTGGAAGTAGTTCCCAACAAATATGCCATGTTTTCCTGACTAAAGTGCCCATCTGTGTTAGAAATTACTAAGAAACTAGGACAGTTTTTAAAAATGTTTATATCTTCAGTGGGAATAAATAGGCTCAGGGCTGACCCAGCTAGCAGGAAATGTTCCCACAACATTGGTTTTAATAATGAAGAAAACATGAGAACATTTTAAGTACGTCTATAATGTCAAATACCATTGCTGTGAGGTTAAAAGTGACCTAAGACAAAACAAAAGGATGTTGTCAGATTATGTTTCATGATAATAAAAGAAAGTTCTCAAGCCAACATTCCAAAAATGTTTCCAAGATGTTATCCAGGCCTCAGAAGACAGAATGTGATTTTAGAAAATGTGCTTGTAACTTAATATATTAACAAAAGCAGAACGTCATACTTTAGTCGGAGTATGTTTTGGAGATGTTCCTGTTGAGAACGTTATTCCATAAAATGTTCCTATAATGTTACATTATAACAAAGGAGGGACATTTTCAATGCAACATTCGTAAAATGTTTTAAGAAGCGTCTTAAGAGAGTTTTATGCTACCATTGAGAAGAACATTTTTCAAACTGAAAGATCTTTGTCAGATCGTATTTGGAACAAAAAAGCTGTAGCTGGGTTCAGGACAAATGGGGGAGTTATCAAGAAATGGGCTAAAATTGTATAGAATAATGGCAACCTTGTGTCCTAAAATTCTTTGGTCTAACAAATACTAGAAGACAAGAAAAGTTCCACGTAATTATTTCTCTTTCATGTGCAGCTTTCTATACCTAAATCTATTTCTATATTGTGTCTTCCTCATTGTGTTCAGGTGCAAGGGACGACACCCGCAGAGCCATTGAGTGGGCTCTGTCTGTGCCTCATGACTTCCACTGCGTTCATAACCAGATGAAGAAGCTGCGAGAGAAGTTGTCCAGTTCCTTGCAAATGGCTTCTCAGATCTACTATAACCCACGTATAAAGTTACCACACTTAGAGAAAAATGCAGCCAAGGAGAACAATGCAGACAATCATAGCGCAAACAAAAGGTAAAATGATTTCTTCTGCTCTCATCGTGTCATTTTCTCTGTTTTCCTTCTCAGAAATGAATCTGAGTGAGTCCTTTACCCACCAGTCCATTAAATTCTATGAAGCGGAGCCTGTCAAGCTACTGGACACCAACGAGGCAAATGCGCAGATGATCAACAGCTGGGTGGCAAATAAGACCGGCAATAAAATCACACATTTAGTCGACTCCATATCACCCAGTGCTCAGCTGATCCTGCTCAATGCCGTCTCCTTCAGTGGTCAGTAAAGTGAGCGTGCAAATGTGTGCGTACTGAACATGCATATGAAAATAAAATGTGTGTATATGTGTGTGTGTGTGTATGTGTCAGGTCAGTGGAAGGTCAAGTTTGATACGAAACCAAAGAAAGGACATTTTACAAAACTGGATGGTGATCTGGTTAAGGTGCCTCTCCTCCATCACCAGAAGTACATGGTGGCCATGATGTACTCTGCTGAGCTGAAGGCGCAGGTGAGCAGCAGCCATCTTAAACACTACACAACAAGGAGTGTGTGTCTAAAAGCTGTCCAGACATTTCTGCCACTGCAGATTCACACTGGCATCAATTCATTATGGATGAAAAATAGCCTGTTTTTTTTCATAATGCTAAGTTATTGAGCTATAAAAATTTTTTAAAGTGCTAATTTTGGCCTGGGTTTAACCCTTTATGGAGCAAGTGACCATATTTGGTAACTTCCTTGGACGTTCAATATGTCCACCTTGTGCCTCTCCTTGAGGTTGAAGAACCATGTGCACTTTGATTTAGTCTTTGTGTTCGGTGCCAATATCACTACCCTACGAAAAACGTCACTAAACAAATGTTCCAGGCACTTAATAAACGCTTTGTTTCTGGTTTGCATTGAACTCCACTTCAATTTATTTTTTGAGATTAGTGCCACTAATACCACTACCCCAAGAAAAATGTTACTAAATGAACTTGCTGAGCACTTTATAAATACTTTGTTACTGGTTGTGTAAGTGTCATTACCTCAAACTGAAATGTTTCTAAATAACATTAGAACATGTTACTTTTTCTTTTATTTATTAGAAATTCCAAGCTACCATATATAGTAACTTCAGCAATCTTGATTTGCAACATTATTTTTTTTTTTTTTAATTCACAAAAGTAAAAATATCTTGAAATATCCTTCAATACCACCCTATGGTTGAAATTTTCATTTTCCAAGTATTTCAAGGAGTGCCCTATAAAGGGTTAAAAACACAGATGAACAATAACCTATATACTGTTACAATAATTCATATAGATATATCAATATTCAGGTTATGTTGTGTGTTATGTCCTGAACATGATTAAAACAAGAACAACATGTAACAGGAACTAGCGCGCATGTGTGTAACATTAGGTGACCTAATATGTCGAAGCTGATGAAAATTAAACTAAAGTTAATAGTATAGGACACATTGCAACATTAGTTGTAAAATATTTAACAAAAAGCTAAATCCCGTCAGGGGCAGCTAGTCTCACCTAAAGCACAAAGTTGTCCTGAAATGGCCCTACATGAAACAAAGGCATAGATGAAAGGCAGTAAAGGTCCTTTAAGGTGCTAAAATCCAAGGCTTCACTGTTGCAGTTTTAAAGTTTATTCTCTTTCAATGTTGGTGAGAAAGTCATTGTGTGTTTGTTTTTTTAATATCTAACAAATCTGCTCAGAAATCCTAAAACTAGATGCCAGAACTTGACTGAGAGTTTTTATTAGGTCTTCTGCAGCATCAAGATAATGCTCGTCTTGTTTTGTCAGCTCATTCTGTCCTGTTAATGGTCTCAGTTCATCATAATGTAAACAGAGGCTTCTCAGTTTTGTGCAAGGGGGACCCACTGTGTCCAAACTCTGCTATTGAGCAACACCGGGATTGTTTTTTCATTTCGCCAACAGGTGGCAAAGTTTGGTCTCACAGGCGACAGCAGTCTCTACATCCTGCTGCCTCGCTCCAACAAAGTGACGGACCTGCAGCAGGTGGAGGAGAAGCTGACGGACACGGCGGTCCTCCAAATGATAGAACAGATGAAAACAGCAGCTCCTCAGCAGATGGAGGTCACTCTGCCCCAAATCAAGCTGGATGTCCAGCCAGACATGAACCTTCTTATCAAAAAATTAGGTTTGTTCACCTTCAATGTTCTTCTCTGTCAGTCAAACTCGAATTATGTTTTTTTTTTTTTAATACCAAAAATGAACACCACACATGCTTTCAGCCAGAGCACTTTATCCACCAGAGGACCATTAAGTCCCATTTGTGAAACATGTCTCTCCATCTGCTCTTCGATTTATCTGATCCATGTACTCGGCTTTCTCCCACTGCTTTAGAATCATTATTATTTTTAACCACCATCATCTTTCTGGACTTTTTCTTTCCCTTTCCCTGCCCAACCAGGACTGTCATCACTTTTTGAGAGACCAAATCTGTGTGGCCTCTACTCCGAGGAGGAGCTGGTCCTGGATGATGCCAGACACAAGGCCTTCCTGGCTCTGACCGAACAGGGAGTTGAGGCCGGTGCCGTCACCGCCATGTCGTTTTCCCGCTCCTTTCCCACCTTCTCTGCCCTGCGGCCCTTCATCCTGTTGCTGTGGAGCGACCAGGCCAACGTGCCACTCTTTATTGGCAGAGTGACTGACCCATGAGGGAGAGAAAGTGGGAATGTAACAGGAGCAAATGGGCAGGAAAAGCATGTTAACAGAAGCTCTTGTAGGAATTCAGTTGCTTTTTTAAAAAAATTGGGTCTAAAATATTGCAAGTTTAGCATCATTACTGCTTCATGTAGTCACTACGGAGGACAGTGACCCCCTACAAAAACATATTAACAGGCTTAAATGATAAATAAACACATAATTGTACAACATATATGCTGCCTCTCTTTTTTATTCTCTACAGCATTGAGCATAAAGTGGATCACATTTCAAAGGAGGACAAACGACCACTGAAACAGCTTCAGATTTATTTTGCGAAGTAGTTACACAAACCCACCACAGGATGGCAGCCATACTGTGTGATTGACATTGACAGCGAATACACAGGGACTGCAACAGTGAATTCCCATCTCGTTCCCATCTCAGCCCTCCTGCTTCATTACCACTGGTATCAATTAAAGGAAGACAAGTGTCAAAGTTTGTGACAGTAAAGGTTTTGTGTGGTTGTTTTTTTTTTTTTTTTTTTTTTTAAGCATGACAGCGTTTGAAAACTTATTTTAGCCTCTCTTTTTGAGTTTTCTGTTGACATTGCAGGTTGTTTTTTTTTTTTTTTTTTTTTTCTAAAGCTTGCTTGGTAAAGCAGAGCAACTGAGCGAAAAATACCCTGAATCATCGTATTCACAAACAAAACAAATACACACTGATGGTAGGAGACCGAAACGGATGACCTGGACTGTAAACACATCAGCATTCAGAATGATCAGCTAAGGTTGCACTCTATTATACAAGCTGATGGTAATTGCTAAACATGCAGCTGTATTGCAGATAAAATGATTACATAAGCAAAGCGGGGTCAATAGACAAGAGTCAGAAAAAATTCTGTGACTGTAAACAAAACCAACAGATCCAGACACAGGACTAAAGAGTCATCCAGCCACAAATGCCAACTGTATTTGATGCTGTCACCTAGCCGAGCCACAAACAAAGTACTGAGTTTTCCCAGAAATGTATCCTTCATGCTTGGATAACATAATAATGCTGTTTTGGTTTTGATTATCTCATTGCTGACGTGCTGGGACTTTTAATGTGCATAGAGAAAGTACAGAATAAACACACCGTCCTTTCCCAACCCTCATGTTGAAGTCATTTCAAATCTAACTGAAAATGTGTTTAAGCTTACACGTAGTTTAGTCCCAAGCTTTTATAATGTTATAATGTCCAAGCCCTTTTATATTCTGAGCCTAATCCACCACTAACGGATCCATTTTTTTATTTAATTTTTTTTTTGCAGTCAACAATCAGACATTCACAAGGTTGTCGAAGGACACCAAGAATATGAGCAGTCGGATCGATTCAACAGTTAGAAAACTCCCGGAGGCCACTGACCGACTGTGGGTGTGCTTTTGTGAACAAGCGTGTTGGCCAGAGTTGCTGGGACAGATGAACCGGGGGACATTTGATATGCTGGCGGAGATTTAGACAATGCTGTGATGAGTTTTATACACAATCAATATGCAGAAATGTGCATAGAGACGCATAACATGCATGCAGGGTAAAGTGTGCAATCTAGTGTAGTTTCACAGGATCTTGGATCTTAATCTGTGCGTCATCACTGCCCTTTTCTGCCAAAAGAGTATCAACGCAGGGTGTAATTCCTCTGGTCTCAACGTCTGCACTGACTGCACAGTTTATATCAGCACAAGATCCTGTGATTGACATGGAAAGTCTGTCTTTTGTCCAGAGGATGAAAATACATGCCATTCCACCTGATTTTTAATAATCCAGAAGTAATGGGATGAAAAGAACATTGATCACAATGACTCCCTCTGATGGTTAATGTAATTTTCTTCCAAATTTCCTTTACCTTTCTCCTTAGAAGCTCAAAAGTAGAGTGTGTAATGGTAGGTTAGCAGAGGTTTTTTTTGTTTTGTTTTTCAAGAACTGGGCAGCTCTACTCACATAAATCAGATAGCAAGACCAATCAAATTTCAGCATTTTTAAATTAAGATGTGTGACATTGCCCTGCAGGAAGAAAACGTTGCATCATCTGTGTCTCTATTGGAGCAGAACTGGAGCTACTGAGGTAAACTCTCTTGAATCCAGTTGAAATCTGCTGCAACAAAGTAAAGTTACAAGCAGCACATCCAAAAGTAATAACCGCTGTGCTGTGGACACAGCTTCAGCCTTTCATCAGGAAAGTCAGAGAGAGCAGTGAGAGGGTATGCATCGAGATATATTCCTTTCTTAAAGTTGCTCTGTGACTGTCTGGCAATGAGAGGGAGAGATGGCAAAGGCCTGGCACACATGACTGACAGTTTGTCAGTGTCCTCCAGCCAGGAACATTCACACCACGGAGACCTGTGGCGGCAGCAGAGGATTTCTCTCTTGTATGCATCTTTCCTGTCCTTTGTTATTCTTCACACCTCTGTGCTTCTGAAGTTGGATGGAGACATTTCGAATGGGCAAGACGTGAATACAGATAAACACGTACTGCACAGACAGAAAATGTAGGCACTCATATTCTCATAGCCCTCATGCACACACACGCACAAACACACGCACACACACACACACGTATGTTGACACACTAATGTCTGACATGGAGGTGGATAGAATACCACTGTCACCGAGAGACAATGAGAAGACGTGAGAACAAGAACACTGAAAAGGTAAAGGTACGAATCCACCAAATGGATCATTTTGTGCTTTATAATACGGTGTGTTGTTTTGCATCAGATCGACAGCCACTAAAATTGAGTCTTCTCGGGACAGAATGACCCTTTTGGAGCATTTCCACTCCTGTAACTATGTACCACATTATGAGTCACAAGGGTGTACATACTGTTGGGCACTTTCACTGAATGAACTTTGAGTACATTACTCTCAAATCTGTGTTAATTTGAGTGAATATGAGCAACTTCCACGATACAGTAAGGTCTAAAGCACAATTTTGTGAGTATTGTTCTGTTTACGTCAACACTTTAATGAGGACATCATCACAATTTGGTTCACCTTGAAAAAAATGTATTCAGATTACACCTTATTACCATCACTAATATTAGTATGAATATCGTATACTAATACTTTGTGCTGTGTTTATTGGCAATATATGACAGATTTCATTTTCAACATTAATCTTATTGCATGTTTTCTCCTTTGTTCATATTACTGCTTCACTTGGACTCTGTTTAGTGAGACAAATGTGTGTGTGTGTGTGTGTATGTGTGTTAGTGCATTTATGTGTGCGTGTGTGTTTGTATGCATGAATGTCTTGTGCAATCTAGTCCGGTTTGTCACTGCTCGGGGCTCCTTGCTGTGTGAGCGTATGCCAGTACTCGACTTTCTTCCCTTTGTTTTTGAGACATTCGAACCAGTGTCTGAGTCTCTGTCCGGTCGCATTGATGCCCAGCTCCACCCCACCTGCAAACAGAGAGGTAGAAGCAGAGACAGATGAGAGTCAGGAGGTCACAGGAAGCAGTGGGTCAGTGGGAAGGATGGGAGGCAAAATGAGGCAGAAACTGTGAGAAAGCGAGGAAGCGAATGAAGAAAAGAAGCAGAAGAAACAATGAGGCATCCAGCTGTGAAGGAGGGACTCAGATCTCTTAAGTACCAACACAACAACATAAAAATACTCTTTTACAAGTAAATGGTTCTCCTAGTTTCACAAAACCGGTAATGCACTGATGTGCAACATCATTTTTTCTACATACAGAAGAATCTGTGCAATATTAATATTTCTACTTGTGGAAGAATCTGTCCCAAACCACTGATATAATACCGTTGATACAGTACAATCATGCTATTTTCCACATCAAGAAGATTTAGTCTGTGCATTATCTGAATATCCACACATGGAAAAATCTGCACTTATGTATATTTTTGTTTATGCTTGTACTGTCTCTTTGCTGTTGTAACACTGCAAATGTCCCCACTATGGCATTAGTAAAGGTTTATCTTATCTCATGTTATCAAGGCGTGTATAGCATTTTAAAGTTGTAGTTGCCTAAGGCAGAGATAATTTTACCTACTTTATATACAGTTCAGTCTTCTAACTTGAGGGTTCCAAAGTTCCACAAGATAAATGTGAGGGGGCGCTAGATGATTCATGGAGTAGTTTGGCTACACATATTTGTATTTTTTTACATTTACATTTTCACTTTTTCTTTATGACTTTTAAAAAAAAAATATTTAAAAAAATCATTGGATGACTTTACCTTCTTGAGCCGAGAAAAGTTTTGGAAAGAAAAGCCAATCAGATGTTTAGAGGGAAATCTGTCTCTGGTCTCCACAATGCCTATAGACATCTGAAATACTGTCAGGGACCCAAACAAATACTGCAGTTTTATAAAGGGCAATGGGCCCAAAAAAGAGCGACAAAGAACAGATGAATGTTTAGAATCAAAATCAGAATCAGCTTTAATGGCAACGTATGTGTACACATACATGAAAATGAGCGTTTGAATACTTGGTACAATTACAGATATGTGAAAGATGTTTAAAGTTAAATAAAGTTTAGTGCAAAAATTTAAGTGAACCAAAGTTTAGTGAAAAACACAGTTGTTAACAACATGCACAGAGGTCTTTGCACCATATATACATGAGGTAGGTGGCAGAGGATAGAGAGTATATGCAGCATAAACAGTGGTTCAGGGTTGAAATTCAAAACAAGTTGTTTCTGTCGTTATATTGATTTTAAGCATTCATTAGACTGATGGCCTGGGAGAAGAAATTGTTCCTGGTTGTTTTGGCCTTTGCAGTGCATTGCATAATATACTATGACCTTATGATATTTTTATGCAAATATTAACCTGGAGAATAGCTACTGATCATAGGTAGCATACAAGTGGCACAAGAACATAACTATACTGTGGCAAACCAACAGACATTTAGTTTTCTTGTTAAAATCTAATATTCAATTATGTGTAATTGAGCTAAGGCAATAATGTTCTGTATATCAACTTTGATGCCAGTGAACATTATTATTATTTGACAGGCAGACAGACTTGGGAGCAATTAAGGAGGTAAACAGACACGTGAGATGAATTCCTCCAGGCAGAGAGAGATGGAGAAACTGGTAAGTAGCTGGAGAATTACACGAAAGAGAAATTTCCACTGAGGAATGATTTATTAAAAGAACATTGGCACCGAATCGGCTGGGGGATGGGAATAAGTACGCAGAGAGACAGGAAATGAGTCAGGTGAAAGTGAACAGAGGTGATGGAGGCGTTGGTGGAGAGGCAGACTGTAAGACAGAGAGATGCAGGCAGTTGTCACACCGAGGTTATTACAGAGCCATTCCCTTGGCTGTGATTGCACAGTTAATGGAGCATGAAGTTTTAAACACGGCATTTTGGCAATGCTGACTTCTAACAGCGCCTCGGAAAATGACAGCCGGGAGCAAACAAGGCTCGACTGTTGATCTGCAACTTATCTGAACCCGGTGTTGAACATTGCCTGATATGCTGCTGCTAGGAGGAGCAGCCTTTAAGCATCTCACGGCCTGGATCCTCCTTAGCTTTCCTGTCAGACACATAACTTGTGGATCAGGTCTAAACCTGTTGACAGAGTTTCGATAGGATAATCACGTACAATACTTTGTCACCTCCACCTCCCGCCCCCTCAACACTCCCACCACCCCTGAACAGAGATCGATGGAGTGTTCTCTGAGCCTGTGGGTGCCGGTGACAAACAAACGGTCAGCCGTCGTGACACTCTTTGGGGGACAGAAGACGGATGAGGAACCAGAGCCAGAGGAGATGACACAGATGGAGGCAGGGCTGACACACTGGCTGGAGAGCAGGTGTGCACGAACACTCACACAGGTTTAGTCCTCTTTGTACACTTACTTTTACACAAAATCCTCCTCTGCTGCAGGTCTGTCTCATTAAAACCAGGCGGCATATAAATAACACTTGTAGTGAAGCAAACATCGAGCAGATCTAAAGTAATCAATATGCCTTGAATCATTAAACAGCATCTGAATCTCACAACTTTACCCTCTTATTAAGGGGCTGTCTCCAACAATTTTCAATTCTACAAGCATGCTCAGTGATTGTGCATGTGTGCACAGGTAAGTAAATGCGCACAAGTCAAACTTTTCTCTCATATTTTCTTTTATATCTTCTATTCATTTCTCTTAGATCGTAAGTGGGAGAGCACAGGTAAGCGCAACTCTTCAGCCGTGTTTCTACCCAAAGTACCCACAACTTTCAGTCCCATGAACTAAAAGCTACTTTCAGATTGTTGCTTGTCTGCATCTCCTCCACAGTCTAAAGAGCCACAAACATTAGGCCGATATATTAAATAGCAATGGCTGTTTTATAATGTGACTGTGGAGCAAACTGCTCTCATCCTGTCCAGTAGGTGGCGGCAATGCAGAATACTCTGTAGCCAAAATGTTGCCAGACAAAGTGACAGGGCGACTGCATTAGCAAGAAACATTGAGGAGATTCAAGTTGGGCTGTGGTTAAGAAAAGAAAGGAGATGAAAAAAATATCTTAAAAAAGTACTTGACCAAAAAAAAAAGTTAAGCACTGCAAGCCCCACCCCCGAAGTTCTTGAACTTTTAGAAAGTACACGGACTTTCTGCTTGGTCTCTGTGATGGAAAGGTTACTAATCAATAAGTTTCTGCAGTGGAAATGCAGCTTATGAGTGCTGAAGTAAATAAAGAAAAAGCCTCAAGCCATTGTCCTGGCCCCTGACACCTAACTTGAGCTTAACTGCTCAAAGACCTGCTTTAACTTTAGCTTTTAAAGCAAAAAAAGGTTTTGAGCTGGTGTACAATAAATAGAATGGCAAAACAGGCACATCTTGCATACTCAGATACACTGAAATTTTAATGATTAGCTATGAAATTAAATGACTTGTTCTCATCTGTGTACATTAAAAACTCAGTTAAGTTTGAACGCAACCTGTTAAAACGTCATTTGAACATTCAGCACTGACAGGCCTGAGGGACAAACAAATTACTTTCGAGTTTTTCTTGAACTGACACTCCAAAGATCTGACTTGGAATTTTCTTGTTTGGTTCAAGACCGTCACTTGCCTCGAGGTTCTTCTGATACCAAATCAGATACTTTAACTGAGGATGTTTTCCAAGCACTAATACGATATCAGTTTCCTACATTAAGGTGCACAAAACTGAACTGATTGGAAATGTTTTTGATGTAAAGATAATGTGAAAACTGAGTCGACGCCCCAGTGCGACTAAATAAATGTACATAACTTATGGTGTTGATGAAGAGATTGCATCGACTGTGGATCAGTCACACCATGGCTGATATCAGATCTGCTTATTAAGGTCAGCATTTGTGCTTTTATTGATTTGGCTTCTCTTGACTTGACTTTCAGCAAAACACTTAAAATCAATTCTAGTATCTATTATGTAAATCTGGGTTAGTAATAGTTGTGCTGTGCTTTCTGTAAGGTTTTCCAGTTTCCCAGTAAAGTGACACTGTAAATTGTAAAAGACTACATGACTATCTTGAAGTCAGAGGTCTAGGTTTGGTTCAAGGTGAAGAAGAAATGTCCCTTCTTTTCTTGCATGCTGATTACTAGTCAAGTGAATCGTTTGATTTATTGCCTGAGTTCTCTTGTGTACTTTAGCTTTCAGATTTTTTTCTCATTGTTTTCTCCTCCATATATCTATAAAATCTCACCTCCTGCTGTCTGACATCCTCTATACATTCTGCTAAGCCCATTAGCCTGCTTGTTACTGCCCTCGATCTCAGTGCACACCAGCACACTGCGATTCCCTTGTCCTCTTTATCAACTTGGTTTCTCCATTCTTCTTTTGCCTCTGTGTCATTTTTCTCTCAGCCCCAATTAACATAACTGGCAGGCTGCTGTAGCAAAACCTGTAATGATAATGGTCAAGGGAACGGCTGTTATCTGTGGCTGTATGTTACACTGATGGCCTTTTCGCCCAGCAGGGCTAATAATTCAGCGGGTTTATCTAAACAGCGGGTGTCTCCTTCCGACCCACCCACCCAGCGCCTCTCACACATGTGCATAGACACACATTAGACAAAGTAAAACGCTTTGATCTGAGGGCCTTCAGATTCACAGGGTGGTAATCCATTCTCAGTGTGCCTCCCCACTAGTTCTCAATCACTTCTAAAGCTCCCATGTGCCCCATTGCTGTGATATACACGCCAGGCCATGCCAAAGCTGTTTAGCAGTCTGATGAAGCTGCAGCCATTTGATGTGCCAAGTCCATGAAGGATGTGGATGCAGAGGAAAAAAAAAACATCTTCCTTTTTGATTTCTCCTCTACATTTCCTGTACCACTCAAACTCTTCTTTGCTCACTCAGTCGTTCTCCTCAAGCCTCATAATTACCCCTCATCTCTCTGCAGTTTTTTTTTTTTTTTTTTTTTTTTGCTCCTCTCTCCACCCACGCTCGGCCTGGTTTTTATGTTTTCTGCAAATGCTCTGCTTTCATTTAAACAGTTTGCGACAGCGGTACTCTTTGTTGCTGCCAGTCTCCTCTCCACTCTCCTCCCCTCCACACTTCAGCCTTTTTCTCAGCCTACCTATGAAGTCGTTGCTCATTCCCAAGTCGTAGTCCCACACAGAGATCTCCAGGGTTTTCTTTGCCAGCTGGTCCAAGGATACTTCATATGAAAACTCCTGTGCAGGTGGCGTACACAAGAGCATATTTATATCAATGATTCATAAAAACGACATTGAAAGGAGCTGAATTACTAATCTAGCTCATGTTCTGGGGAAACATATAGACTGATGCCAGGAGTGCATGCAGGAGATTTTTATAGTGATCTTTAAAAAGGTATGCTTAATTGCCATGCTCTACAGCGCAGATCATTTGGATGAAAAATCAAAGAAGCTGCCAGGTGGTTATTTGCAGAGCAAGAGACAAGTTGTACCTCATTGAATTCCGGATTGAGCGTCTTTTTCTTCACTGAAGTCTTGTACTTGGACTTTTTCCCCATATCTGGCTGTAAGATGCTGAGTAAGAGAGAAAAAAGAGAGCAAGAGATTGAGACATAGATTTTCTGTGACCTTAACTTTTCGGGCCACAGTCGAACTCGGGATAGCACATAGTTTGCCAAGAGTCGGATGAGAAGATTGATAGCAATCTCATATCTGGGTTAAATCTGTAACTGCAGCTAGAAGCCGATTAGTTTAGTTCACCATAAAGTCTTGGATACAGTTAGGCTTACATTAAAGTTTTTGCACAGAACAACAAACAAGAAATGTCATGTTATTTGAGCTTTAGAGGTGTTTGTATGTGGATTCTGTCCATCTTTTCATCTAACTCCTGGTAAGAAAGCAAACAAGAGTATTTCTTAAAATATCAAACTTAATAGTCAGTCATCTCCAGTTGTAGCCCATACATGGGCTTCCATAGAGAAACAGCTGGACCTTAGAGCAGCACAGGACAAATGGAGAACATGTAATAAAGGTTTGTACAATAGAGATGTTTAAATTCTCTTTGCCTTTCACAGAGGGCCAGAACGTCACTATTTCTGAGATCAAAGCAATTAATCCATGACTTTCCTTTATCTTTTACCCTGCTGTGACAGTAAAACCTTCCTGAGCAGCAGAAACAAAGGGAGATGGAAAGTTTGCAAAATGTCTTTTTGAGATAATTGTGACCCAGAAAACATTTGAACAAAGGCGGGGACAGCAGGCGAGTGAGACAGCAAAAGAAAGAGAGAGACATTAGACCACAGCAAGATCATAATCACCCCAATGTTGGAGGAGTATACGCTCGAGCAAAGAGGCAACAGAAGGATCGCTGGAGGGCAATAGGAGTCATCATCAGCATAAATTCCAACTCAAGATGTTCAGGCACTGAGATATCTCACTCTTCCAGCCTCCCCCCGCCAGTGACAAATTCAGGCCTGACAGCTGATGCATGAGATGGGCTTGGGGCTGTCACTGCAGAGCCGGAATCAGAGCGAGTGAACGATGGAAGGATGGAGGTGGAGGAGGAACAGCAGCAGGAGGGGGTATTGATAGAAAGCAAGGTGGCGGCACAAAGACTCGAGTCTCTGTATGCTGGCTGTCAGTCCTGAAAATATCTTTTTTTTTCTTGACATGAAATGATCTGCTAAAATTGTAATACTGGGGACAAATATGACTTCAGTGCTGTATAGGTATCAACTGAAAAGCAAAATCTCCCACACAAAACCTTTAGCCACTTACAACCAAAATGAATAATGTTCACAGACAAAAGCAAGAAGGTTCACATAAGAAATCTGAGGGATCGCTCAATGATTAAAGGGATAAAAAACAAACATATTGGGGTGAGCTATGCAGAAGAATGACACTGGATATGTTCTTCTGTTGTGCACTACATAAGTAGATACTTTTATTTTGACACAGACCACCTCACCTCATGTGAGCAGTGGCCAGAACACATCACAAAAACTACACATATCACTCACGGTGCTATCAACACAACACTTACTAACCCCCTCAACCAACTGAACAATAAAACAACAATAAATCAGAAACACAAACAACAATGCTGTACAACATGAACCACAATAAACACACTTATAACCCCATCACCCCAAACTCCCATGGTGCATTGCAACACAACTGTTCAGTCTCAGCATATCCGGCTCTGGGATCGCTAAAATATACTTGCTTTACACAATGAAAAGGTTTCTTCTGATTTTACGATTGTAAATCTAACTTGTATTATTACATTTTTTGTGGCGGCAGCACATCAACCTGTAAACATGACTGTCCAGTTGTACTTCCTTCAATTAAGAACCATCTCCAAAATTGATGTTCTACAACTCTGACTTCGAAAAAGAAAACCACTCATGCACTTACTTTCTCTATTTCCTTGACAACTGCAGCTCCCTTATTTCTGTCATAAACCAAAAGTCACTCTCTTGCCTCCAGCTAGCTGGGTGCAGCAGTTTGACTTCTTACTGGTTTTAGCAAACAGTACTGCATCACCCAAAACTCTCCATCAGCTCCCTGTGAGAACAGAAGGCTGCGTTGTAACAAGATGATCAGAGTTATTCACTTCATCCCTCACCGTCACTTTTAATGTTGTGGTTGGCTGGCAGATTATCACATGATGAAGTGGTTAAAATGTAAAACAACATTAGCTTTCAGCTGGATTTTCTGGTCACCTGTAAAGCCAATATTCAGTCTCCTGATGTTCATCAACCCTTGAGGGAGATACTGTTCCTGGTTCTTTAACAGCTAAAATCTCCATTATGTTGCTGGGCAGGTTACCCATGTTATCAGTCAAATTGAGACTCTCGCTCTAAAACTTAAGGTTAGGTCAGGTTACAAATCTAGGGTAATAATGGACTCAGACCTGAACTTTAACAGCCACATTCAGTAAATAACATCAGCAGCTTTTTATCATCTAAAAAACATTGCCAAAATCAAAGGTATAGTGTCTAAGCCAGACTTAGAGAGAATAATCTATGCATCTGTCTCCAGCAGGTTAGACTACTGTAACAGCCTGCTCACTGGCCTCTCTAAACGAGCTGTAAGTATAAGTACATCCAGAATGCTGCTGCTTGAGTCCTGACTATAACCAGGAGGTACAACCATATTAGTCATGTCTCTGCACTGGTTTTCCCTTCGCTCAGAGAATTTACTTTAAAACAGCTTTGCTTGTGTACAAGTCTCTTCATGGTCTAGCACCAAAGTCCATCTATGACATGTTGGTGCCATATGAACCATCTCAGGCTCTGAGAACCTCAGGGAGTGGTCTCCTGCTGGTGCATAGAGTCAGGACTAAACACGATGAAGCTGCGTTCCAGTTTTATGCAGCTAAAATCTGGAGCTGTCAGAAGATATGAGACAGGCCTCAACTCAGACAATGATCAAATCCAGGCTGAAAACAGTTCTATTTAGTTGTGCATATGACAGCTAGAAGTATTTTATCTGTACTCTTCTAATTAATGATTATAGTTGTGTTTTTATGGATTGATTTTATCTGCCTCTTTGCTTTTAGTGTAATTAATTAATGATTTTGTTTATGTTTTGTAGATTGACTTTAGCTGTCGTCTTATAGTTTTGTGTGAAACACTTTGAATTGCCTCAGGTACGAATTGTGCTATACAAATAAACCTGCCTTGCCTTGCCTTGCGAGGTGGAGTACAATTGATCAGTGTGCTGCAATAACAGTAAAGTTGAGAGTCTTTAAACGAAAATCAATAATCTGTAGAGTTTAGAGAAACTGCAGTGTAAAATCTCAAAGTTGGCCAACTATCCAGTGGTCAAGTTTTGCACATCGGGTCAGTCAGACAGTTGCTAAACAAATTTAATTAGAAACAATTAAGATTGGATCTGACGCACTAAACGAAGAGAACATTCACAACCAGTGGCTCTCCTGTCTGAGAAAGAGATGTTTTCAATCTTGAAAGTAGTACCCATGACTAATAAACTAAACATGTTAAAACCCCAATTACAGTGTAAGCCATTCGACACAAAATGCTTCCAAACAGTGCCTTGTTGCCAGTCTCAGCCTCAGCCAAACATTCGTTGCATCTTAAAAGGTCACTTTCCCCATGAGCCACATAATCACCATTTCTCCTCCAGAATACCTGGTGCTTATACAATGGTCTGACGGCCTTCACAAGAAAGAAAAAGGGAACTCGAAGAAAGGAATGAATCAATTGAGGGAGTCAGCCAAACAAAGCGTCTATTTGACCAGCAGTGTGCAAGAGGGTGAGGTGAAAGCCCGGGGGGGCCTCTCAGTCGGAGCTGTGCCAAATCACATTTTACAGATGGCTCCAAGGCAACTCAGACTGGAGAATTCTAATTTCCAGAATAACAAAACCTTATTTGACAGCAACATTCCTAATTATGATTACATAAATAAAAATACAGGCAGGGATAGCAGAAACCAAAATATGGCCAAATTACCATAGAAAAAACCCATAGAAAATTCAATGTGAAGAATAATTCATAAAACTGGAGGCTGGTCCAGGGAGATACGGGAGGATTATCCCCTCATTTTTTTTTCTTCTTCTCCAAACTGTTTCCTTAAAAAGTAGGTTGTTCACTGCAGAACACTGAACAACAGCAAACTAACTAACCGTATATTTATGTTCTGTATACTTGTCACCAGTCTGCACCGAGTGATAAGGTTAACGGGGAACAGCAGCTGTTGTTGACGGTGTTTCAATACTGTAAATGAGACAAACTGTGTTTCTCATACAGAGAAATGTGAGCAAGCGAGGAGAAATGACAAGGATACCATATAAGAACGCTCACCTGTACACATGATATAATGAAATCTAAAGCAGTGACAACGCTTCAGCCTCAAAATTAACACCTGGCTGCCAGGATTATTAAATTCACAAGGGTAGTATGACTGCAGGGCTCACTGTATGTGTTAGATATGTAAAGGAAGCGTTAATGATTGTGTTGCCACATTACAAACTTAACAGCAGCTAACTTGTAAATGAAAATACAGTTAATTCAATCATTTCTGACACATTACCTCCTTCATATTGTCATGTTTGTTGTTCTTTTCTTTTAATTAATTGGTTTAGTCTTTAAAAGTCTATACACTTTAGTACAATACATAAAGTCTGTGTATACTGAAGGATTTATTGGTTAATGTAAGTACTGACCATGATGCAATCTTTTCCCAGCTTAACTACACAAGTTCAGCTGAGTCACACAAATCAAGTGTCTGACATTAAAGTCCTTTCAGCAGAGATTCCCTCTTTGTGGTGTTATCTCCTCACTGCAGTGGAGTTTCCTTGCTGAATTCTGGACTGAAAGGACAGTAACTCACTTGGTTTGACTACTTCAGACTCCTAAAGCCTCATAATAACTTCGACTAAAATCCACAGAACGAGGAAAGCAGGAACCCTTCGCTGGAATTATGCCAGGACAGGATCACTTCACAGCTACTATGTCAGGATGAGGAACATGAAAAAGAGAAAAAAACGTTTTAATATTCTGGCAGTGGGGAGACAAAAAATACTGGAAAATGACCAGTTCATAAAAATGTATTCAACAATTATTTCATAATAATTCATTAAAGGGTATTTCTATGAGATTAGATATGTAAATTAACTTAGTATTTTTGTAAATTTATCACATTTTTATGTATTTAAATGAAAAAAATTACGTGAAGTTCCTCCTTTTTTTCTCACAGTGCACAGCAACCAGTGACTGTCGATCAAAGTGCAGATTGTAGGCACATCAGTAACGTGTTAAGCTACACTTCAGGGAAAAACAGCTTAATCTTTAATCAATTGGCCTTGCATTGTTAAACTTGGTCGGGGAATTCCACTATATAGGCTTTGGCTTTAAGATTGAATAGCTTCCTATGTCGAGATTTACCGATCTTCTTTTGTAACGCTCGTCAAGAGAGCTATAACCCTCTCAGAGTTAAACAATTTCTTTTATCCGCACGTTTTCCATATGTGCATATGGATGAAATGAAATGTAAAGCTAGGATGGGTTTGAACACAACCAGAAAAAACACACAAAATACTACATCATATCTGGAGAACAGCACATTCCAAAATACGCCTTTATGTCACAGGAACCGCATGTCATACTCACATAACAACTCGGCAACACTTCAAGCATTATCAAAAATAAAACAAAACAAGGATGAGAGCAGTCCTGTGAATGAGAGAAAAAAACAAAACAAAACCACTGAACGGTGACAGGGAGGGATGAAGGAGAAGGCTGGTGTTAAAAACAAAGAAGTTCTGACACACAGATGCAATACAAAAAAATGAAATATAGAACATGAGCGACAAATTAGAGGAGAGGAGCTAAATATATCCGTGGTGCAGAGAGGACTCATGATTTTACCTTCACACAAAAGCTTAGTGAGAAACGGGAGATAAGTGTAACGATATGGCAGTGTGCTTGGTCAGCAGGAAAAATCTGACGTGTTTTGCACTTCTGCCTGTACATTCCTCTTTTTTTGACAGAATAATCAATTTTTTTATACATTTTAGTTGGTGTGTGAAGAGCGAGGAAGAAGACTGTGAGCGGTTGCTGAAAGACGTGCACTCATTTAGTCTTTAAAATGCTAATTTGTCCCCTTAAATGGAAGACAAATTAGTTCTGAGATAATTCTGACCTCGTGTCACTCGAGTGGCTTCTAAAGGCTGAATAAGAGTCGCAGAGAGAAGAAACCAATTGGAAAAGCCTTCTGGACAAATGCACACACACACACACACACACATATATATATACACATGCTGGCATCAAGATCCGCTTTAGTTACAGATTCCTCAAGAGGATTTCTGGTGTTACAGCTGCAGGACATCAGCACTCTGACAGTGAAGTAAGTCAGAAAGCTAGCTAGGCAAATTAAATCCTATGTCGATTTAATTGCTCCATATACTCCAAGGACGTAATTCACCTAAATAAACCCAAAGGGCGGCATATTTTCTGCAGCACATCCACTGCATTGAGGTAAACAAGGCTGTATGTGATGGATACAAAGAGAGCAGAACAGTGGTTTAAACAAATCTTGTAATCTACCAGAATCTGTACAAGAATAAGCAGCCGGTGCAATCATGCAGCACAAGCGAGGGAAGAGATGACAAAAGAAAATGTAGTGCAACATAGGCATAATGGAAATGGGCAAAAAAGAGGGATAGAAAGAAGAGCCAGTTGTGTATTGTTAGTGCACATGTAATCTACCCTTGTGCTCTGAAACATCACATCAGAATAGAAGTACAAGGAGCCATTGTTAAAGTAGAGAAACAAAGCAATGCTTGGAGAAAAAGAACAAAAGATCCATACGTGTTTGAGAGACAGAAAGGTTTTTTTGTTTTTTTTTTTACAAGATTTAAACTTGCCAACAGTTGATGAGACCTAGAAAAACAAAGTTTTATTTCCCACTTGTACAACCTATAGTGAAAGCACCATTAGATAAAAATGTTTTTCAATATGGCAACTGTAGCTGCCCCGCTCATTCTGTTCAAACTTCTCAGCACAAAAGAGATGTGATAAAAGAACTGTGTGGCTCCATCTTTCCTTTACTGGGTCATCCAGACCTTCATGTAAGGCTGTGCTCACAATATTCTCCAAACATTTTCTTAGACTTGGTTGCCGGGGGTGCCAAGGCTCACAGAGGAGCTGATGTGCACGACTCAGACATCTCAAACAAAGTGTCAAACAAGCTGACTGGTTGTTTCAACTTCCTGTCAAGTGTCGGGTTCAAAACAAAAAAGAAAAAAGTACAGAGTAAAGATACACGTCAGTAGGCGTAAGGAATAAAAGAAAACAGCCAAGTGAACATCATTGAATGACGCCAATGCATATCAGCTTACGTGTTGCAGGCAGAAGCACATTCCAGCTTTAAATCTACATCAGGCACACAAAGGATCCATCATCCTCATGCCATAAACAAACATCATCTTGGTCAAAATATGAAAAATAGTGAAGACATTAACTGACTGATTACTGAAACTGACTCCTATGCTGAATTTAATCAAAAGAAGAAAGTATAAACTGCTTCGGAGCATTTGAAAGTTGTTATAGAGGCAATTTCAGCAACCTGATGCCTCGTCTACCTTGAAACCTCCCACTGCTGGAGGTGGCGTTGGTTTACAGGAACGGTTGTCCTGTGTGGGAGCTCTTCCTGCCTGCACTGTTGGTATTTAAGAGCAGCAGGCTGATCAGAGATTAGGCTGTGTGGGCTTTATCTGTCACCATCCATGCCTTACAGGCACACTGGCTCAGCCATATAGTGTCAGACACTTTGTCTCTCTTTGGTTCTGTGTTTTAGACTCTGGAGAGACCTGCGTTGGCTGAGAAAAGTATTAGTCTCACTGGGTAGAGTACAGTACAATCAGGAGACTGCATCCACCTCCATCCTGCAGCTTGATCAACACCTTCCACGAGACTTTGAGGCTCTCATAGCAGCATCCTATTTCAACTCAGAAAAGAGTCGTTACTTTAAGGTCAGTCAGACTTATGTTCACTTTACATTTCTGTCCCTAATGCAATAAAGTCTTGGAATGTACACATGCACGCATGATTCAGGTGTGTGGGTGTTTTTGCCATGCTGGTGTCACTGCAGGCCATCTGGCTACACCCCCCTCAAGTCTGTCAAGCTGGTTAAAGGGCAAAGCAGGTGTGAAATAGAGCGAAGGTTGTGCACTGTAACTGCAGGTTTACTGAGCAGCCTCAGAGCCCTCTAACCTCACCTGTACGTACACAGTAATTCTGAGCTGACAGCAATTACTTTGGCGTGTTCGCGTTAGACAAATGACAGGATGAAGAATGTTCAAAAAGTCAGAAAGCACACTGAGAAATGCAAGCTCTACGTAAGCTGTCAAAGTGCAATACTGCCATAATGAAAGAGAAATAGCCTCACAAAGTTAAAAACAATTCAAAATAGTTTCCAGAAGAAAAACTTATAAAGTACTGTTATATTTTTAGGGAAATCATTTATTTGTTAAATAAATGTAACTTCATTCTGAGGATGTCTTTTAAATTCGTGTTGTATGTCACTTTTTGGTTGTGCAAAACAAGAAATTGTCGTGTATTTTGAGTACTAACTGTGAAATCAGTATCCTATGAGTACATTGTACATTCTGTTTGTATCAAGTTAGTCTGACTAACTGAATATAGACTGCTGGTATAAGCCCGCAACAAGCAGTACATTTTCACATGACTTTCTCTTCCCCTTCTGCAAAACACCTGTTACCAATTTTTAAAATTCTCTTCACTTGAGAAAAAAATAAATCTCTGAGCTAGCAATCTGCCACGGTTATGTCCAGGGTTTGGATCATGCAGTGAGGCAGCCCTGCTATTTTTTGGGCGAATTAACCATCTCAATAAAAGTACTCACCTCCCTGCATTGTAATGCTTGGTACAAAGCTATTTTTAAACTTCTTTATTGCTGGCTGCAAACACCGAGTTTAGGTATGAGAACCATATAACCTGAACACAATGGTAAAGTTTGTTAAGTGACATGCACAGATGTTTCTGTGGTTTTGAGAAGTTTGGTTGCACAGTAGTCAAACAGACATAGTGTGACAAACTGAGCGCAACCAAAGACGCAGGCTTGTCACTGTGCAGTAAACAGCTATGAAGGAGTTAATGACAAAATACAAGCCCATGCAGAGACTGTATGAGCAGGTAGTCATGAAGCACACAACGAAAAACCTTCAATAGTTCCTTTTTTCTGAATATTAACCTCTGTCATCACCATAAAGTCTTAGGGTGCTGAAGAGCAAATCAAACTGCTAGAGGATATCATTTGTTCCAGCCTCCAGCAAGGTGATGAGCTCCGGTGCAATACATACTCAAGGATTTTATGCTTACCAATCCTTAGAGTTCCCTTTTTGTATACTCAAATGTCTGCTCGTGTTTTTGGGCTGTTTTTTTTTTGTCTCATGTAATGCAACAGACTGTAGCATTGTGCCCAGATTTCCCCTTTGGGACCGCAAGGTTTACTTTGCCTTACTTGAACTAAGTCTTTGTTAAATCATGTTTGAGCTCATATTGATTTTGGCAGTTTTGATAGTACTTAAGAAGGAGTTAGTCAGTCTTTGAAGAGTGGGAACAGTGAACAAATTTCCAAATTAAAGCCACTGTGGAATCCAATAAACACCTAATGGTTTAGATTCCCCCGCAACCCTAGTGAGGATTAAGCGGTGTATAGATAATGGATGGATGGATGGTTTAGATTCAGCATCATGATCACCTCAGATCTTTAATTGGATATTCTCTCAGTGTCTGTAATGGCTACAGTTAAGATTATATGTTTGTGATTAGAAAGCATGGCTAAACAAAAAACACCAATAAGGCATAGACATATCTATCTCCATTCCACACCCTTAATATTTGCTGTACTAAGAACATCACAGCACTCGCCACATTAATAATGAATGACCATTGCAGAAAAGCGGCACATGAGTGCAATTTGTAGAATACCAGGTTTGTTCATGAATATCTGATGTGACTTACATTTTGACGAAGGGGTCAGAGTAGCCGTTGGAGTCCATGGCAGCCAGATGGGCACAGCGTATGATCCCAACCAGCAGGCAGCCCTTCTCTGTGTTATAGCACAGTGACACCAGGATGCGACCACGCTGGGGACACAGAAAGCAACAGTGTCAGACACAGCACCTGCTTCCACCTTGACGTTTCCTTCCTCCAGTGCAAATGCACAGTGGGGAATCCTACAGCGGGGTCAGCAAACTTTCTCCTTACACTTTTGTACTCAAAGCAACAAAAACAAAAAACAACAACAAAAAAAATGAAACAACAACAAGATTAAAATAATGCTTGAATAAGATTAGTTGAGATTTGTTGCAACAGTTTCACTGTTTAGTGGCTGTGTGAAGGGTTTCAAATTAAAGCTTGTAATTAAAGGCCTTATCTGAGCTCAGAAAAATGACACTGCTCCCTTCTCTGTTTAATCTCCAGGTTAAACCATACACTGAGTCTAATCAGAGACCAAAAGCTATTAGCCTCTGTCTCTGAAACCATGAAGAGAAATGAGATAACCACCACGAGAAGAGAAAACACTGGACTGGCGGCACTGGTGTGATTCACAATCTGTTGCTTTGTGGACGTTCATGTGAGTAGTTTCCTTGGTCTGTTACAAGTTCATGCTTCAGACACTGATTAAAAAACGTCTAATTAAACTTTCTTTTTCTTCAGAGAAGGGGGGAAATAGATGACAGATTAGAGTCACTGGAGCGATAAGGGAATGTATTAGATATAGGAGAGTAATAGGAAATTAAAGTGACGCATGTTTTGGTTTGAAAAATTCTAATAATAAGATTGATGACGATAAAGCTGATGATGGCGTTACCTCCTCCTCTGCCACGACTGCTCCCTGTTCCACCGTTTGATTGTTGGTTTCTTTATTCTGAAATGAGACACAGTGAGAGAGAGAGAGAGAGAGAGAGATGGTGGTGATAGCCTACAGAGCCTCCAGGTGAATATCTATTACACAATATAATGCAGCATTGGAAATTGATGCCTGGTAGCCCCTGGGCAAACATGCACAAGGAAAATAGGACACTTCTTGATATATATGTCCACAGAAACCCATTTGGTCTGTATGTAAGCAGTCCATACACAGCAGCAGCACGTACCTGTGCAATTCTCTCCAGGCCCATATTGTAGCGTTTGTTCTCGCCCTCTCTCAGTTTTTTCAGAGCCACTCTCACCTCTCCGATGAATTCATTTCTTCCGAGTCTGTCCATGTCGCAGACACACAGCCTGCATCCATGAACACACACACACACACACACACACACACACACACACACCCACACACAGACAGACAGACACAGAAAAGAGAAGCAGGTGGGTCAATAAAAAGTTGAAGATGAAGCCCTGCTACTGCATTGCTCTGCTCATTTCAGAGCAGCATGTGCCAAATGTATCAGAAGTGCATCTGATCAGTCAATCAGCTCCTCCATCTGCAACACAAGATGAGCTCAGCCTCATGAATGATGGGAGTTGTGTGTGAATCGTATTTCTCTTTTTAGTTGCACTCTAAATTTAACAGGAGACAACTGAATCAATATCTTCTTCTGTATCGCCACAGTGCTGCTTCTGTAAAAATGATTTCTTCCACAGAGCACGCTTATTCAAAGCGATGATGATGTTTGATGGAGGGTTTGTATTCCATCAGCCACAGCTGAATCTTCACAGCCCATCACCTGCTGCAACTCTCTCTCTGTACTCAGATATTCCCACATGGACTGTCGCTACTTGTTTTTTTTTTTTTCTTCCTCTCTCCTCGTTCTTCACTCTCTCATTCTCTGCCTTCCTCTCTCTCTCCCTCTCTTCACACTCACCTTCCCCCTCTTCCTGTTCTTTTCCCGTCCCCCTGACAGTTGGAAGTTTGACATGCTGGTTCCAGCCTTTTAGTCATAACTGATGAGTATCTCCAGCAGAAGCTTCAGAATAGCTGTGACTCATGACCACGGCTGTCAGATGATTTATATCCCTTTGCTCTGTCATACATGTAGGGTGTCTGTGCAAACTTTTTTTGATTCCTCTGGGCATATTCTCCATCCGTTTCCTCCTGCCCTCTCCCACAATTTTCCGGCTTTAGAATTCCCATAAAAACCAAGCAGATGCTCGTGGAATCTGTTCAAGCTGTGGTGCCAAATTTAGTGTGGAGTCATTGAAAAATATCCGTCTTATGAGTAACATTAACGGAGATGAAATGAAGTAGTAGGAGAAGCAGTAAAAATGCCTTTGATGACAACAAGAATGACCTTGCTGCAGTATTTTTTATGCTTTTATATATATATATATATCCAAAAGTCTAGACACACTGACTCATTCTAGGGTTTCTTATTCATTTTACTATTTTCTACATTGTAGACTGAAGAACACCAAACTATTAAATAATACAAAGCAATTATGTAGTAAACAAATAAGTAAAATAGGTAAAAATAGGTTCTAGATTTTTTTTTTTTTGCTTTTTGAACAGTCTTGAAAAAGTTCTCACATACACTTGTTGCAGTCCTACTCATCCCAAACCACCGTTGTTGTGTTCAGGTGGTTATGGAGGACAGGTAATCCGATGCATCACACTGTCACTCATGGTCAAGAAGGCCCTCACAGAGCCCAAAAGTGTGCTTTTGGCTCATCGTCCGGTTGAACAAACGAATCATAGTCCGACTAAATGCCGAACCAGATGGGACGGCATGTTGCTGCCTTATGTTGTGATAGCCGGGCTGGTTAAGTGTTGCCTTGAATTCTAAATAAATTGCAACAGTGTCACCGGCGAAGCCCCCGCACACCATCACAGATCCTCCTCCATGACTCATGACGGGAACCACACATGCAGACACCATCCGTTCATTTAAAAACCACAGATTTCTTCAGCTCTAATGATGTATGCGAGACCACAGTCGATCTTCATGTGTCGCCTTATGTGTCGTGGTGTGATCTCTTTCATTCCTCTAGCCTCAGGAATGACTCCCTCTTAGGAATAAAAAGAGATTTTTGAATTGATTGAGCTGAACTGAATTGATATCCATTCCAAGCCTTCCTTTTCTGGTCTCCCTCATTGGTGACTGTTTTGCAGTAATTTGCCTGTTTCACACAGCCTCATCTGAGCAGTTAATGTTGAGATGTTTCTGCTTCTTGAACTTTGGGATGTGGGCCTTGATCTGAGACGCTGTTGTTCTAAAATGTTAGACAAATTCAAATTCTGACTCCATGATGGCGCTAAATAAAGTGAAGACTATTACAGTTCACACTGAGGGAGACATTAGTGTCTGTACCAATTTTCATGGCAATCAATCTTACAGCTGTTGAGAAATTTCACTCAGAAACACACCAGACAGAAATTTAGGAGATCACAAACATTTGGGAGATTCATTGTCTGATTTCAAATTTATCCTCTGGGCACTGCAATGTCTGTACTAAATGCCACGGAAATCCATCTTAGAGATAATTCAGTTTGAACCATTGCGGGGGACGCAGCGACTGACAGCTACAATCTTTTAGCTGAAACAACCACACCCATAAATGTCATTATTGCACAACATTGAACATCTAATCAAAGCTTTTTGTCTTTCCCTGACTACACGTCATCTGAGACATCCAATAGCCAATCTCAGACTCGCCCTCCATCCAATACCAAATCAAGTCCTTGATTTGTTCCTATCTCCCCACAGCCGGGGACAGCACAAGTCTGTGACAAAGCTCGACAGAAGGACAGAGCGCTAGAGGGAAGAAATAGAGAGGAGATCGACTAAACCTGGCACAGAAATCATGTTTGTGCTCCTTTAACACACACACACACACACACACACACACACACACACACACACACACACTGTATCTCTTGATACCCGCCTCTCATCACCACACCTCCACATGTTCCACCTCTCTGCTGTTTTTTGGCAGCCTGTTAATTGTTTCAGTGCTAAAAGTCACAAGGACTCTTAAAGATGAACTTCTCCCAGAGGCACGCATGCATTAACACGCCTCGTTTCTTTTTTTTTTTTGTAAATTAAAATGCACATAAAGGGGTCGTGTCATTAAAATCAGGGGATGGATTGAGGTAACATGTCGCTGTTGCTGCTGTTAAAATCATTTGGAATCTGCCCAAAGGCAGAGCCAGACTGCAGCAACTGATAGAGAAATTTGGACCTAATCTCAACATCATGTGGGCCCCCTCTGTAATAAAGCAGTCTGAGCCTGTCTCATATTCAGACCTCAGACAGGAGACAGATAAATCTACTGTGCGGTTTCTCGTGTTCAAGCTATTTTTAGTGACGGCTCACAAAATCAGCCCTGAAATAGCAGACTTTTACTAGAGATCAAAACTAGCTCGGATTTCTTTCAAATGTATTGAGGCAATTATAATAGTGAAACTCTGTAACTGAATAAATAACTTGTCAAGATGGAGATTTTTGCAGCATATTCCAGTTCAGTGGACTTTTCACTCAAGACGAGAGCACCTCTGGCGGCCTTGCTGCACCAATTAAAGGATTAGCCGGTATGAGGCCAACCGTGAAGTCTGGGTTGAGGACGTTAGTTATTAGTTTACTCAGCTGGTTCATTCTTAATAACAGAATGGACCTCCAGTGGCCTTTACAGAAATTGTCTGCACACTGAGGCTAAGAGTCACTGAATACAGAATCTAAAAAAATGTTGTACCGCTCTAACTTTGAAGGATTTTTCTTCTCTGAGCCATTTCATAACCGTCGTCTATTTAGTTGTCCCATTTTGTATTTTGCCTCAACGTAATGGCTTTATATAATCATTCTCAGCTCAAATGAGTGAATGAAAGCAGAAATAAATGAATAACTGCACAAACCTTCTCATCTCTCACCACTCTACACACTGCAGAACTATTCTTTCAGCATCTGTCCTCCAGCACAAAGAGCAGCGCAGTAGGATGGGCTTGACACCAAAGAAATTTTTAATGACTCAAAAGTTTTTGGCTTCACTCCAATTTTTATCACCACTTCAGATGGGGGTTGAAACACTAAACAGCAAAAAGAAAAAAAAAAAGAAAAAAAAACTGCTTAAAGACATTTCCATCAAATCAAACTCTATTTTTGACAGCCTACTACTAACAGTCAACATTTTCCTGCTATTTTTAGCCATTAAATGTATTTACATCCAGCAATTACCTCCTCATAGAGTAAATTTCAGCAGTAGAGCATGATACCGGCACTGAATTCAAATTGACTAAAGCAAGAGGGATTCACGGCAAATTATGTGTTTATGTAATCCATTTCCTACTGCCACTGCTTCACATTAAAAATATTCACATTGTTGTGGAGTAGTCAGTGGAAGCATAGTGCAGATAATTATCACAGAGGTTATCACTTTGGTAGTTTTCTTTGCAGCACATTAATCAAAACAACTTTTCATCCTTTGAATGCATGAGTATTATACACTTTCACTTCAGGCTGCTACTGACCTAGCATTAGGCACAAGGCAGCTTAAGCTGCATACTGAAATCATGAGGCTTGTTACTTTTTTAGAGCATTAAAAATAACGAAAACACAACAGTTCATTCCATCATTTGTACACTTTTCAATAATGTATTTTGCATTAATATTAGATGTTGATACTGTCACCCTTTACCCTGCACGCAGCCTGCTGTCACTTTTCCTAGAGTGATGCTTAGCAGACCCTTACTGTTCAAAAGTATCTATCTGCAGTACACAAGACTACAAGACACGCCCCTACAAGGGACGCTACCACAAGACATGTTCACTTGATAGCAACATCACATTACAAGTCACATCTAATACAAGATTCAGGTCATGCCCGTTGGTTAAAGCCAGAGTTAGACTCACACAACTTACATGCTTCCTGCTACACATTCGTCCCTGTCTTGCAGTCTGCAGACAGACCCTTCTAAATTAGTTAGCACAGTCATCACTAATCACAGTCACTTTTTCATGGCTATTGCACAGACTGCACGCTGCAAGCACTGTCTTGCATCCACGGCTTTTCAGATGAAACGGTTCTGTTTCTGGACAGACGAACGACTCTCAGAGCCTCCATCAGCTTTAGGAACACCTCTTTTCCCTTTTCTCCAACTGTGGCCACAGCAGCTCAGAACCAGCATTGTCCAGGGGTATGAGGGGAAATGTTCTGGCTCTCCAAGTTAGAAATTTGGCCTGGAAAACCAACCCATTTGTACCTTCATAGTAGCAAAGTCAAAGCAGATCAGGTAACGATGTGAGATTCCTTCACCAGTCCCAACTTCTCTTAGAACCACTAATTGGGTGTATTTTGACCACTCTGCATCTTATATGTGGTCTCAATATCATCAGTCTCATGCTGCAGTTGTGACTTTGATAATATGATTCATGAATGAACAGAAAACTAATTCCTCACCAACAGTCATCTCTAGTAACCAGAGCTGTCACCAAAACCCTGCAAAATCAAAAAGCAAGGTGACTTGGAATAAACCTTTAACTTAGCTTCAGAGTCATCATGTTACTGTGAAAATACAAGCTATTAAAATAGGTTTCTTCATCTCTGTGCCTGTATTTATTTAGTGTAACAGTGAGAGAGTTGGTGCTGTAGTTCTCAGGATCAGTCTTGGTCTCAAAACTACTTTTTAAACAAATTCAAGAGTGGTTAAGACCACAGCTGCAGGGGCATCATTAAACTGCCTGTGCATTGTCTGATTTAATTCGTTAACATCATTATTGTGATTGTATGCAAACACGTTTTGCTTCAACCAATAACTTGATTTATTTTTAATTAGCCCTTTTTCTGCTACTACTGGCTGTCACACGTACTCCAACAAAGTGAATGCAGGAGACGGGGGAAGAAGCTGCTGTCTGTTAGGAAATGTCAGTCAAGTCTTCTGTAATAAAACCGTTGCTACCTTCAAAATTATGTCTAAAAGAAAACACACAGCAGTATGCAAATTCTCTAATGCAGCACTTAGTGAGACAGCTGGGCCACATCAAGCTTTTATCAGCACTTACAAAGGAAGCATAAAGAAAGTTAAGCTAAGTTAGCAATCTGACTCTGTGCCGGTGCAATGCCATCATTTACGTGTTACACATTTTAATCGGATTGTGTCATGCAGTGTAGGACATGGTGTGGTTCTGGTCTTGACTTGCTCTCAGACCAAGTCCTTGTCCTGTCTCGGTGTTGCTTCAGATGGTCTTGACTATAACACTACAGATGACAGCAGCATCATGAGGACAAACTAAAAGAAGCTAAAATACCCTCATCACTAGCATTCCGTGACAAACAAAAACCTGGTCCCTCTACACTAACAAACACTAGAAAAACAATGTTGCTGGACACCACAGCAATGCTGAAGACAAATAGTTTCTTGAATATTGTTGTCCATCCATTATCTATGCACCGATTTATCCTCTGTAGGGTGGGGGGGGTGGTGAAAGCAGGGGACACCCTGGACAGGTAACCAGTCTATCGCAGGGCTACACTTAGAGACAAACAACCAAGCACACTCACATTCACACCTCAAACTCACTAATTAACCTCAACATGTTTTTGGACTGTGTGAGGAAGCCAGAAACCCACTGAGAAGCCACGCAGGCAAACTCCACACAAAAAAACCCAAGGACAAGATTCAAACTCTAGACCTTGGAGCTGTGAGGCAACAGTGCTAAGCACTGCTACTGTGTTGCCCAAAACTGTTGTAAATCTGGCAAAATAACTGTTCAGAGGGTGTTTTCTGTGCCAGTAAACCAGGCTTGGTTTTACCACAGTAACTACAGGCATCACCAAATCACCCAGGACTGAAATATAAAGTCCTTGGCTTCATGAAGCTGTATAGGAAGTTTCGGTTCTTTGTTTAGTTGTTTGGCCCTGCAACCCAACTTTTGTGCTTCACTCTCATAGCATCCTTTCTGGCAGGCAGCTGTTTTCACAGAAATAGATTTAATAATCCTCTCTCCACTATCTGCTCGGCACCAAGCGGCAGGCAGACCAGCTAGCTGGTGAGCAGCCAGAGTCAGATATTTTTCTCTCAATTTGGCAGAAGTCACAATAAGAGCTCAAAGAAAAAGCACACCAAACTTTTGTTCATCAAGCGACAAGAAAAATTACTCTAAAAAAAAAAAATCATTATGTCGACTGCTGGATGTCTAAATGTACCTCAGCTTCAAAGGTGTTGGTAAGTGTTTCCACCGGCCCCAAACACCTGAATAAAACATTGCTTTGACATAACCCTCGTTCTCACATGAAAGCCCATTCTTTTAAAGTGGAACATATTGAGCCTGACTGCAGTATGGCCCAGTTCAACAATAAACTTTGCACTGTCCGGGCCTTCAGGCAGGTCTACAGAGAGGCTGAGTCTGGGCAGAGTCCTCCCGCTCAGCAGTGCACAGAGCGCAGGGATCAAAGAGTGCAGCATCCCCTCCTCTGCGCCCTGCTGGGACCAGCAGATGAGACTGCAGAAGGGCACAACCCAGTGAGTAAACATCACACGGGGGATCCCTCTCTCCGTTTCTCCCGTTCTCTCACTGCTTTGCTGAGGAGCAACGAGAACAAAGTCTGTTTATTGGCGGAGGTATCGTGCTGCTGCCTGAACACATCCGGAGAGAGTTTGAGCAGATTTTCTCCCTCCCTCTCTCTTTGTGACTGTCACTTGCTCTCCACATTCTCCTTGCTTGTCAGACGGCGTCTCATTCACTCCGTCTCGTTTCGCAGTCTCACATATTTCTCACTGTCCTAATTTTTTCGTTTTTTTGGCTCCCCTTTGAGCAAACTCCTCCCCATCACTCTGCTTTTTTTTTCCCTCTGCTAAGTGAATTTCCTCATTCATCACTTTATCCGTGCTACTAGCTATTCTATCTTCACCAATCCCTCTTTCTCTCTCTTTTTCAATTGACCCTTGGATTCTCTCCATCCGTCCATTCTGTCATCCTCCTCAGTCTTGGCCTCCCTAGTATCCTCTTCCACACCCCCCTTATCTGTCACTCGACATCATTCACGCTTTCCCTCCTGCTCTCTTTGTTGGTCTTGGCAGCCACCTCTCTCTCCCTCTCTTCATCTCACTGGTCACACTCCACCTCCTCCTCTTACTCAGTTTGGCTACCCAGAGCCCCCATGCTGGTTTGTGACTGTGGGCGATGTCCTTGAACAGAGGTCAGGTGGGTTTCCTCTAGTTTGAGGGGTCTCTTCTTCAGCGGATGCACGTGTGTTTGGGGAGGGAGAGAAAGTGTTATTTCCGGACGTGGGTGTTTGTAAAACCTCAAGGACGTGTGTTGTTTGTGTGTACGTGTGTGTGTGTTTTGTCCACATGCAGAGGAGGGGCCATGCATGTTCTTTCCTGCCAGTGATTGCCCTTGACGTACACACAAGAGGATCAGCACACACCTGACGGTCTGCATTTGTGTGTGCCGCGTAGATGAGACACTGGCGTACGTGTGCGCGTGCGCTTCCGTGTGCGTTACGTGCGTTGTATTTCCTCAGGATAAACAATGCCATCCAACCCTATTATGAATCCGCCGGGTAAGCTGACACTGATTGCACGCGCTGCACACGTTCACAAACAAAACACATGCGAAACTCTCTGAATCAACTTACACTCGCAGGATGACACGAGTGTGTCAGAGTTTTTGGGCCAAGATGGCTACGTTTGACCTCAATCACTCCACACGGAGAGCGCTGTGGGAAGGAGGGGGGCGGAGACTCGCGGCACAGCCAACACCTGAGCAGTCACTGCAGCAACAGCAAGTGGAACAGTTGGCTGGTGTCGCCCGGCTGAAATAATGAATTATTTACCTGGAAAAGCCCACCGGGAAGCATAGGCTGTTCACTAGTCGTTCACTGGAGGATTGAAAGTATAGATCTTCATCTTCAGCATAATAAACTAGTCATCTGGCTGTCTGGGGAATCGTGCTAATGGCTGGCTGGAGTGAAATTTCAGAGCTGAGAATCCTACCTGAGGGTTTTGGTGGTCATATCAGCTGCTGTGATGCCGTGATACACGAGCGTTTCATTCCACACTGGATTCAACGTATTCTTGAGGGTTTTTGTGCGTAGCTTGTTTGCCTGCAAAAGGGGAAAGAGAGGAGATATGAGAAGAAAGCCCTGGAAAGGGAAGGATCTAAAGGATTAAAGAAGAGTGAGGAATGTTTCAAGGGTGAGGGAGCAAATTCGTCAGATCAGAATGAGAGAAAGAGAATTAAAGATCACTAAAATGTAGCAGAACGAACGACAATAGATCAAGAAAAAGGACAAAGAGAGGAAGAGCCGGGAAACATCATTTATCTCAGTCCCTCAGGAAATCGCAGACATCTGCTGGCTACTTTGTAGAAGGGAGTGAGAAGACGAAGGCTTCCCTCTCGCCTCACCTGTTCATCTGTCTCCTCCCCAACATGATAAGACAGTATATTAGCAGCAGCCAGACCTCCAAAACAAGCACTGTGTCTCAAATACAACACAACACAGCACCCAATTAAACTGCACAACACAATCAACATGAAAAATTCAAGCTTTCCAGGAGAGGAAATGCCCACAAGCCCCTAATAGCTTCACCATCCATAAATAAAGTTTGCAGCCGCTTGCTGCCTCATTTCCCACATTTGCCTTCAGGATGGGTTCATCTTGTTTAAGTTTTTATTTTGGATTGTATTCTTTTTAATGTTTAGAAACCCTTGTGGAGAGTGGGACTGGATCCCAGAAAAACGAATTTTTTCCCAACTCCCAAGATACAATTTCTTCGCATAAAGCAAACCTCTGGCTCAGACGCTGAAATTCTATAAACGTTTTAGTAATAAAAATCAGAGTTAATAAGACATTGTAGAGCCACAGGCAGAGCTAATTGGCTGTTCTGAGCTGCAGGAGAGGATATTAGTGGTGAAAAGTATTTACATAAGGTCTCTAAGTCGAATTTTTGAAGGGTTTCCTTATTTTCTTCAGTTTAAGTATTTCACTTAAATGGCTTCTAGTTATTTTTTTCGTACTTGATCTGATACAGTGCATTAAAGGACAAGTACGCGAATGTATATTTTTTTCTTATTCTTAGAAAATGACATGAAAGACCCAAATCAACATTAAACCGATCCTATTAACAAGTATTATCTTTGTAGCCAAAAAAGCTGGACGTATAGTAGTTTGTTTGTCTGTGCATTAGAGCTCCATCATTGTCCAAAAACCTTTCAAAGGGGCCCTCTGGAAGTTTAATTCTGCATTTCTATAAAAATGAGCCACATTGTTGCACTGGCTGATATGAGCCTTTTTATTGTGAACACAAGCATTGTTTGTGTTTGTGTCCCACGTCGAATACGCTGCTGTAAATATTCACTAGAGTGCCAAATGTGTATTAATCCGCCTTTTAAAATAGTCTTCAACAAATGCGGTATTTACTCCTGTTTCCTAACATTTGCTAAAACACTGCCAGCTGTTTTAGGAAATAATTCAGCACAATGCATTTTTGATGAAGCGTAGAGACTACTGAAGGGCAAACTCAGGGTTCGTTTTGGTTGAAGTTTTGGTTGTTCTCATTGAATTTGTGGACAAAACATGGAATCTTTAAAACTACTCGACAAAGGGACAAGGTGGCCACAAATAGCACCAACTCCACTAGTCTCAACTAGTGCATACATGTCAGTGCATCAGTGACAGATGCCGTTCTGCCTGCAATGTATTGTACTGTATTTCCGACTTGCAAATAACAGGCCTTTTATTTGTGGTGCTAGATGGATTTTAGTAAAGGATCTTCCACCACTGCAGACTTTTGCAGAATTAGACTCCTTGTGCTCTCTGAATGTCATGGCAGTGAAGAAAGTGTTTACACTCCTCTGTTAATGTACTCCTGTTCATGTCTAAAGCATCAAAGTCAAACACCTCAGCCCTCTTCTTTTCATTTCTGCCACTGTCAGCCTCTTGCTAAAGCGCCTCAGGGCCAAATGCCGAACCCTCTCCTGCCATCTTCTTTCTGTCTTGGTCTGTTTTTGTCCCCACACTCCATTGTTCAGCCTGTGCCGCCTTTCCTCTTTTTCCCTTCACTGCCCCCCCTCCCCTTTTTTTTTTTTTTTTATCCTTCTTCTTTTTCACGCTGGAAACTCCTTTTTCCAGCTTATCTGCCAGAGTCAGCCCTCTGGAGCTCGGTCCATCAAGGGGAACAAGTGTTTCTGATTCATGTCATTTGTTTGATTCGTTAATGTGCAGGAGGAGCCGTACACGGGCAGAGTCACGACTCACAGCGGTGTTGCACAGCTGTATGTGTGCCAGCACAAGTCAACAGAACAACTATTTCCCAAACAGCCATCGCTCCTCTTTTGACTGAACTGGGGTTGGTTTCCTGAGCACATATCACACCGCACGCTCCATCTACAAACATATAAAAAAATACCACTCTCCTCTTTCTGCTTCCTTTCATACTAGCATCTATTTCTAAATGTTTTATCTCTATCTCACCATCTGTCCATCACACTCTTCCTCCCTTTTTCTCTCTATCAGTCTGCATGGATCTTTTTACTTACTTCACAGTCCCCCTTTTACTCAGTCTCCCAGACCAGCGAGTGAACAGTGTGGCAGTGAGTGAATTTTCGCCTCGGTTCAGAAACGGGCAGATGAAAACACCAACAACCATCAGTGAGGCACCAAGAACCACTGTGTCGGTGCCTGTTTTATGTGCGTGAAAGAGAGAGGCGGTGATGGAGAAGGAAGGAGGGAGGGATGGCAGGAGCTTCTCTGTGCGGCTGTGACTAAATCCTTCGCGTGTCTGCATACACACAAGGTCACGAGCTGCTTGGGTTGCAGTGTGTGTGTTTGACATCGCAGGGAACAGCAGCGCTCGACTGTATTGAAGAGAGCGATGGTACCGGTGGATGGTGGAAGGAAAATGTGCGGGGCAGAGGAGACGTGAGCCTCATGTCCTCGGCATTTTGAAACATTTCTCGAAAACCTTTTTCTGGATTAGTCACCGCAGAGCTCACATTCCCTGAACGTCTGAGCGGGTAGACGTGAGAATCTGTCATCCTCACTTCCTCACTCTCCTACTTTCCGAGTGACGTGGCCCCCGTCTGGTGGGTATTTAGCGAACGGCGCTTCATGGGTGCTTACCTACTCATTGATGCTTTCTCTCTGCGCGCCCCCCAACCCAACACCACCACCTATACCGCCCCCCCCTCTCTCCCCCCCCCCCCCATCAACACTTGCCTGTTGACGTGAGCCGTGTAACAATCCTCCCTGTTTCCATGACAACCACCTGCTGCTGTCCTCCCCTCATCTGTCTCTCTCTCTCCCTCCCTTTTTCTCCACTCCCTCCCCCCTTTTCCTCCCTCTCAGTTGTCTCCCTTCTCTCTCTCTCTCTCTCTCTCGCTGCACACTGTTGGTATTTCAAGGTCAAAGAGGGTCACAGGCAGATAGCGAGATAGAGACAGAGATAGGGGCTGCAAGTGGGGAAAGGAGAGCGATGACAACAGGGGAAAAGAGGAGGGGTGGAGGACAAATTTTAAAAAAAACTTAAAATCCCCCAGACGTTGTTAATGTTAGCATCTCAGACCTCAGACGTTTCGCCCCGGCCAACCTAACTCGCCCCAGTATCCTCCTTTGCACTTATTGTAACCTAATTTCTTGCCAACCTTGAGCCAAAATGGCCGACAACAGGTTGCATTCTGTCGCAGCTGGGGGTTGCTATAGTGGCAAGCCTTATCTTTCCTGCTGCTTGAGCTGAAAACAAGACAAGAGCGGCGCAGCGGACCAGAACATGTTTGTGCTTGATAAAGCGGAGCACGGGACGAGCCACATTAAGCAGTAACCGACCGAAATGCTTCCCGCTCAACGGCTTGAAACGTCACAGCGAATTAGTCCGCTGCCATGTTACATGTCTCTCCACCTTCTGACCTTTTCACGGTGTCTGATAATCAAGAATCAACAAGAGAGATTTTTTATTTACAAAGAGTAAATAATTGTTTTTTCTGTTTGTTTTCTCCACTTAATTATGTGTGTGTGTGTCCCTTGTTTCAGTCTGTGAAATAAATTATCTTCTCTTACCGCAAGTTACTATGTGATTTACAACTTCAGTAAGCGGGTGTCAGTGTCTGGGACAGCCCAGTGTGGCAGCGTGTTACGTTAATTGCCATTGAGGTAAGGTTGGAGCAGTGACCTTGCTAGCCCCGGGGAGAAGATGAAGCTTGACGTATGGATCGGCCAGTCCATTGGAGTCCATGGCTTTCAGTCCCTGTGGACACGAGAAGACACATACACAGACACACACAGACACACACACAGACACCGACACACACACACACACACAAACACATACTGTAGTGTCAAAGGTGACGTCATCATACCCTCAAACGCTTCACACAACTGACAGGGTCAGAAAAAGACAGCGAGCATGACAGACCTCTTCTACTGTAGTTACATCTCAATAGTGCTTCTGGGTGTTTCTTTCTATGCCAGTGTTTTCTACTCTCCTCGACTCCTTTGTGTTGTCCTCAAGGGAACTGTTCAGCGAGATTTACATAATTAACATCATGTGACAGTACGCAATATGTAATGCAAGGCTGGTGTCCTTGTACGATGGCCAGAACAAATGGGTCCACGAAAGCAACCTAATAGTATTTTATCCGTAGTTCCGTCTTGAGTTGACGCGCAGTTGTAGATGTGAGGCGAACGTGTCCCTCTGCAAAGGTGTTTAGATGTCTTGTGCAAATGGAAAAAGTATTACGAGCGAATTGTTTTTTTTCTGGGCCTTCAAGGAGGATTACACAATCCCACACAGATAGACAGTCTGTTTATACAAAGAAGATATTAAAACTGTGTGTACCTTTGCCTTGTGAATAGTACAATGAAGGCAGTTGTTCTCTTGATCAAAGAGCAGGGTGAACTCCAGCGTTCCCAGGTAGGCTAAAAAAGCAACACAAACCACGGCAATTACTGACAGACAGATCCGATGAAACACACACACACACACACACACGCACACACACACACACACACACACACACACACTCAAAAGCTCTGAGTCATATTTGTAGCAGATGGTCTCTTAAAAACATGATGCCGCCTAATATGAATTGATCTGTCGTGTTTGATTACTGTTTGGGAATGAGCAGAAACTAGCGTCCCACTATTGTAGCGTTGTGTAATAAATCATCAGCGCCGCTGTGTCACATAAAGTGGGAGTGACAAACACTTTCGGAAAATGCTTTGACTCCACAATTACTCTATAAGCATATGTTGTGCTTTTGAGGGGAAAAAAAAAATGCAGAAACCGAGAAAAACTAAATGATTCTCCTCTCTGAAGCTTCAGAGTTGGCGGTGCAGTTTTTACGCTGTATTGCTCAGTAATTTTCAGGAGTGACATTGCACAACTTTTCCCAACTTTGTTCTCCCTCCTCCGAACTCACTGTCATCATCGTCTGAGTCGACGGCCTCCTCCCTGTCTCCGTCGTTTTCCCCTCTCCTCTCCCCATCCTTGAACCCTCCGCCCGTCTCCCCATTGAAAGTCTCCTCTTTCAAGATCTTCTTCTCCCTGGGAGGCGGTGGCGTGCAGGGGTAGTCGTGGAAACGTGGGAAGAAGTCTGAGATCTGTGGGATGGGGAGGATGGGCCCCGGGCACACGTTAATGGCAAAGTGCTCCTGCATAGAGATCTTGACCGGCGAGGGTGGGGGAGGACCGGTGGAGTGGGGCGTCGCCGAGGGGGAGGAGGCGGATGAGGAAGGGGTGGAGGAGGAGGAAGGGGGGATGGCCAGGTGGGAGGTGGAGGGAGGCGGCGGGGGCTTGGAGACACTCATGTGGACGGTGAAACGGGACTGTGGGGTGGTGATGATGAGGTGACGATGATGATGAGGGGGTGAGCCGGAGAGAGAAAAGAAATGTATGAGGTGAGAAAGACGAAGAGAATAACAGCTGGGATCATAAAAACAACAGCTCAGCCTCCTGTGAGTTTGTAACTTTCTACTTTCAGTGAGTCTACACAGCAGCAGGCGTCAATTCTGTTCAAGGTAAGACAACATTGGCAACATTCTGAAAATGGCAATATGCTGAAAATCACAACACATCTGAAACTGAAAATATCTCAAAAGCCAAAATAGAATTTGCCAGAACCTTTGGCACTTCAAGTGTGACTCACACATTGTGTCAACACACCGAGTCTGTGCTCTGAATGAATATTCAAATGTAGTGCTGTAAAGTATGAACAAGTGATGTCACTTGTGTATCTGCACTTCACTCTAATCCTTCTCTTATCGCTCTCTTTCACTCCTCTCTCTCTCATCTGCAAGTCCCCTGAGCAATATTTACATAATACTATTTGAAGTCTTTCTCAGTCCTTAGCATATTTGTCACCAAATGAAGCATAATAACTGGTACCGAACTCCATCCTCGTTAAGCCAAATGCTATCATTTCCTATTTTTCTCACAGTGATTAGGAAAGACTGAAGACGTTTTCTCTCATGTGCTCCCGCAGAGCTGCCGTGTCTTTAATATTTCAAGAGCTGCTTTGATTTTATTGGTCACAGAAACAAACTTCAAACTGGAATGTGGCAACGTTCCCTTTGTCTCCTGGTGCTGTCCCAGATTAAAATGTTAAAGATAAAAATAACTAGGTTTGGTCTTTACCTAAAATATGCAAACAGTAGAAGAAAAAGAATTACAGTTCCACTTCATGAACAAGGAGCTGCACGAAACCCGAACTAAATCACCACTGTGTTACAGTGCAGGTCATTTAAGGATGCATGCCACTTGTCATCCTCCTGTATTTTTTATACCTCTATCATGTCACTGCTGGTTACTGAGACCGCTGTTCTTTATTGTTTGTGTTTATTAGAATGCTGTCCTGGGTTTTGAGACCCAGCTCTCCACCAAATAAAACAGGTTTTTCTTTTTGACTGGTGTTTGACTGATGTACCTTGCGCGGACATAAATCATCAGGCTTTATGTTAATCATCTTCTGTTGTTCAAAATGCGTTGGTTGAAAACTCACATATCAAAGTGTTGACTTCAGTTCTGAAGTCATTTTCATTATAGATAAAGCCATTAATAATTGAAAGAGTGAGAAAATAATGAAGTTGCCAAAACTCAGACTGACATATTAAAATTGCTTGTTTCACCATAGTAAGCAGAGAAAAGCAGAACATCTTCACATATGAGAGGCTGGAAATTGGGAATTATTGGTATTTTTGCTTGAAAAAAAAAAATCACATAGAATTAATTGATTATGAAAACTGCCACTGATTATTTTTCCATAAATTTGCACATGGAATAACTGATTAAATGATTCCGCTCTGGGTAACTTCAAGTTCTCTTTCATAGCTAATGAATGGCGTATGATTTGCCTTTGCAGGAACAACATTTTGAATGAGTTGTGTCCTTTTTTCCCCCGGATGTGTTTAAATTATTGACCTGTGTGATGTTTTACACAGCGTACATGTTGCCAAAAAGTGTAGTCTTTAGGTTAAAAATGTCTAAGTTGTATGTAGAAGCCATGCAAAAATCAACAACTGAACAAAACAGGCAAGTGTTGAAATTACTACTAAGATTTGTTGTTTTACTTTGTTTCCATCAGTTTTGCTGTAATAACGTAACACATTCACAAATTTCTGAGTATCTACTGAGGTGATTTTTCAACATACATCTGTATCAACACAAAAGACTTACCTCAGTTGTAAACTTCCATTTCCAGGAGCACATCCCATCCTCCTGGCCATACTAAGTTACAGTGCAGCAACACTTCCGTACACACACACACACACACACACACACACACACACACGTACTCAGACCCTCCACACAGATGAAGACCCCAAACAGCCCGTTCCCATCATCAATACCTACACTCATTCAGTCACTCATCACCACTCTTATGTAACAGCACCCAAAATTCACTGCTTGGGTACCCACGTAACAAATGATCATTTGCAGCATGTTGCTCACAAACTCATCCGCACATACGAAGACGCGCACATGTGCTTGCATGTGCGCGCACACTCGCAGACATCCACATGCACAAATATAGCCGTCCACAAAAAACGTACCCAGGGACAGTCTTCATCTGTGCCAGCACTCCATCTTGCCTGCTCTCACGTCCTCTGTCTCTCACACACTGTGGAGCATGCAGACCAGCTTTGAGTCAATATATCCCTCTATACTCTCTCTCTCTCTCTCTCTCCTTCTCTCCCTCTGTTTCTGTTCATCGTCAGCCCTCCTCTCCTCCGTCCCTCCCTCCCTCCTTCTCTCCCTTCCCCTTCAGTTGTGACGTATCTGGTTAAAATCCCCATCAGTTGTTTTCAGACTGTGCATATAGTACTGTCACTCACTTTCTCAGCAGTGGGGAGATTTAAGGAAACCCGGGAAAATGGGTGGCTGGTGGGTGGGGAGGGTTGGGAAAAATAGAGAGAGACAGACAGAGAGAGACAGATGAGGAGATAAACCAAACATTATACAGACAGACAGACAAATGCAGAGAGCGACACCAGACACCAAAGACAAACACACACAGAGGCAGATATATGCTGTACATGGGCAGCAAAATGGATGTGAAAACACTGAACACACACAATAGGAAATATTGCTCTGGGATGGGGGAAAAAAAAAAAAAAAAAAATAAAAAACATCACCAGCTGAAGGACAGAGAGAGGAAATTAGATTCAACATGTTGACTGAGCCGAACAAAATACACTGCCAGCCATTAAATCGCACTGGCAGATTACTTTGTGTTGGCTGTTACTACGGCCAATATCAGACAAGCATATGTGTGCGTGAGTATGTGCGTGGCTGTATTTGTCTGCATGTGTCCAACTTTTGCAGCCCTCGTAGTAACGGCTGCCACCTGCCACAGTAATGAAATGAATCAAAGGCAACAATGCTTCAGTAGCGGTGGATTTATGTGGAATGCCGCCGGTGCAAATCACTGGGGGGACACCAGCGTGAGATTTTAGGAGAAAAACACAGAGTCCTAAACCCCTACTCGTCTTGCAGGGAGTTAAAAATGTAAAAATATACTTGACATTGTTTTATCAACTTGATACGTCATGGTTTCTATTTTTCTGAGAATGATCTATAACCACGAGGAACCCCATACATTGTTTAATACAACTGGGTTTTTAGCTGTGATTTGTGTTCACAGTTCTTTTTACACAGCTCCCTATCTCCTAAATCTCAAATAAGCCTATTCAGACTTCAGCTTTTATATCTTTTTTTAATTATGTAACAGCCTTTTTACAAGTGGTTTAGCAGGGATTTAGACCTGTCTGTCGTCTAATAACACTAAAAATTAGTCACGATGTAGGATAACAGTGTAGATTTCTTGGTTTGTGAATGCCTTCTAGGCGATGGCCAATAAACCATATAGAATTAGTTGTTTTTTTTTAAGCTGGTTCAATAAAAATGTTGGATGTTCATATTTTGTTCTTTTCATCAAAATTCCTGAAATAATCAGTCATAGCTGAGCATTTCCACCTTGAAGCTACAGTGAACAGATGAAACTCAAAAACACGGATTCAGACTTCAAACCTAAGGAACCAGTTCTGCCGATTAATGGGGTGGGGCTTCCATACTATCATTTTACCTATAGTCTGACTCACCAGATGTAGATTACAAGTATAATCCTGCCATTTGCTGCACATTTCATGTGACTTTCGCCTCCCCCTCTCTCTCGTCGCATTACCGTTTTCAAAATCCCTTTCACTGCAGCAATCAACAACAACCACCTCTGGGAAGCAACCTAATACACTGAAAATGTAAAGTTGGTTGTGCTAATTATTTTTCCGGTGATAGCTCTGGCCTCCCTGTGTGCAAATGTTCCACCAAAACAATTTTGCCCTTAATATTTTGAGTGAACATCATCCGTGCATCCTGTTCTTAGCCCCACCAAGACGACTGTGATTGGTTTGAGAAAATGTAATCCTCAGAACTTTTTTACCCCCCTATAGCAAAATGACAATGTAGCCTCGGCAGACCATTCTGAGTATGGCCTGGCTATCTGAGACTATTCTTCTTTAGAATCAGTTTCTAGTGCAAACATATATTGCTACAGTGGTCAGTTATTGCAATTTGCCATTAAGTGGTGTAAAGTAGTTTTACAGTCTTTGTGCAGAGTCATAGATGAGGTTGCGAGGTCAAGTTGGGGAGAGATGAGTGGAAACAAAGACGGAGATGACGTAGATCTGTACTTTGTACAGGAAGCAACGGAGTTGCTTCTAAGCCTTTTCAAAGCAGGAGGAGACTATTTTCATGGAAAACACTTGTGTAATTATGCAACTTTGATATACAAAGATGAGCTTTGAATATGAAAATAACAGCCTTTGAGTTAAATCAAAGACTGGAGAGGGCATCTAAAGGAAATATTCTCAAAAGCCGAGAACAAAAAGCAAAAGATTTAGAGATGGACATTAAAATAAGGAGTCTCAATGAGTAAGCAATCAAAGCACACATTCCCTTGATCAGGTATCACAGGAAACCATTGTAGCATGTAGCAGAAAGAGGCTGTAATAAAACAATCAGTCTATAGGCTGTTTGTGCACGAAGCTTGTCATGACCCAAAGTTGCTTTTCATTGTAACTTTACCTTCTAGCGACCATAGAAATCACATCTAGAGTAATGAAGTGAGATGATCCAATTACACAACCACAGTAATACACATAATGGAGGAGGCTGGGGTCAGTGGATGAGTTGACAAAATACTTTCACATGAGAGAGCACAGTTTGCTTCCCATTGCAAACTAAAAGATGTTACTTTTAACCAAGACCACTTCCTAACCTTTACGGATGGTTTATTCTCGTTTCCACAATTACAAAGGTTCTCTATTCAACCGAAACCCTAAATCTAACCAAGTTTTTGTGACTAAACTGAACTAAATAAATGTAAAGATAAAAATGTTATAGTTCCCATTTTCTGTTCTATATTTCCTGCAATGTAATTCAGGTAATACTTCAATGGGTTATATTCAAAGGGAAGGGACAAGCAATCTATGTACGAGGTAATTTTCTGTTGTTAAATTGTAAAAGATGATGAGCAGCAAGCATGGTCAATTATATTAATGGTCAGCTGGAGGGAGAAGGGGGGTAAATATATGTGGATGAGTGTGCTCATCCATTTGTAAACACTTTGATTTACTTTGAGCATCTCATTACTATCAGCATTACCTCATCAATATTGCGTTAACAGACCATTACACTTTCTATTAATTAATTTGCAAAAAGAACATGTGGTCTAAATGAATTGAAATGAGATAAATGAATGCTCAGCCTACCGATGCTAAACCATATATCTATAAATAGGTGGTTTAGACATGGGCAACATGCTTTAAGTGGCTTGAAATTGATGCAGAAGTGCTCCTGAAGTACACCTCTGCGTGAGTTCTGGTCACATGGACAAAAAGATGAGAGTCCTCTCAGTGTTTTCATGGTGTTGGTTTCTCCAGAGCTGCTCATCCCTTTAGTGAAAATGAAACCCACAGCAGCAGTTATCAGACAGCTACAGAGCGCTCACAGCTGACCTGCCGACCTCCAAAACTCTCAGACGCTCTCCATGTGGCTGGGTACCCAGGAGAGACACTGTACTCTAGCAGGAGAGCTGTTATGGCACGTTTAGGTCATGGATGATTTACAATGAATTACAGATTTCTAATGTACGTTTGCAAGGTTAGTTAAACAAAATTGCAAAAATAACATTTTCACAAGTTTCCCTAGTGGTTCCTTCCCTGGGACGTACCTACTGTTGAGGACATGAAGGTAATGTCCTTGGTATTCTTTCTAGGAATTTGGGTATTTTTAGTTTCAACAAACAAAAATAAATCAGCATATCTCTATCAGATGTTGGGTATATTTCTGGGGTAAAAGCATTGGTGATAAAAGTCCTTTCCAAACAATAGGGAAAACAGAGACTAGATTCTGAGGAAGTCCTTTTAATTGGAGTTTTGTCTTTAAGGTTAGGTTATCATTTTCAAGAGTTGCCTTTTCAAAGAAAAATATAAATCATATTATGCCCCTTTACAGCTTATTCATGAAGGTCATAGAATATATCTTTAATTTTTTGTTTTAGCTCTGGGTCTTCCTCAGATGCTTGGAGTACAAGAGGAGTTTTGTGTTCACTCTTGCAGCCAACAGCAGCAGATTTAGTGAGCTTTATCCATTTCCTGAGCATTTCCAACTCAGCAAAAGCAGCTCTAGAAAGTAAACAAATGTGGCAGACGGCCAGTCAGCTATTTATTCAGAATGGCTCATCTTGCCAGCAGCAGACAGTCAGGGGACGGATTAATGCAAAGTTTGAGTTAGACGACGATTGGTTTGTCAGTTGGTATGTAGCAGTTGAATAAAACTGTTACTGGCTTGTAAAGCTGGGAGGAAATCTAGTCGTGAGGGAGGCTTTAGGTAACTGAAGTGAATGTCTTTATATCTTAGCAGCTTTTGTTTTTACACTTCCAAGTGCAAACTTTTACAACAAGCACAATAAAAATGGATTTTCACGATATGGACCATTTAAATAAGACAAGTATCAATGCAACGTTAGTAAAGAAATCTAAATAACTGAATAACGTCAGACTTTCAAACCCTGTATCTACAGCCATGCATAATGTTCACCATGGTGAATGGAATTTCAATTGCTGTGTTCATAGCACCAACAATAACAACTCTACAGAGAAACACCCACACTGTGAATAATCTATAGACCTTGGTTTCAACAACAGTTTTCAATAGAACTCCTTCCTGTCAAAGCAATGTCCTTTAATTTTCTACATTCTACTCAAAGAAAGTATATATATACATAAACTGGTCTTGTCAGCTTTGTTTACAGATACAGCAAGCAGCAGTGGTACAAAACAAAAAAAAGAGAAAAAGGTTCTGATAAATCTTCTATGTGTGACTTGTAGAATACCACACAACAACATTAGAAACTAACTGGTAGCAGCATAGTATGAGCATCTATCTGCTAAAGAGAGAGATAGTTCCCTGGGAAGTTATTGGAGACTTAAACAGAATAAATAGACAGAACAAGTAAATATTGGACTTAGGTTTAAGAAGACATGACTATCAATGAATGCTAATGTTGCTTTGTGCCTGCTGGATTTTAAATGTGTTTGCTGACATGTTCACCGTATCAACTTTGAAGGTGATCGTTTTACAACTAGTTGTCACAAAAACCAAACCCTAGAAACATAATTAATTAAAATAAAAACATTAATTAAACACTCATCATACACATCATGGTTACCCCATATGTCCTTTGTTCTTTCCTGAGAAATAAAAGATGCAACTCAGCACATGCCCTGTGGGGGCAGGAAGTAAGGTCAGCAGCAGCAGGGATCAAAAACAGCAATGGTGGAAGGTTCTGAAGAGAAACTCAACAGCTTGTCCAGCTGACAAACCATCTGCAACGACGCTACTTGCTCTTTCTCTGTTATGATGTGAGCATTTATGACACCGCAACTTCCTCAAGTGTCTGCATGGTTTCTGATTACTTTCAGATATTCAGTTTTTGGCCAGGGACAATTAAAGCCTAACTTACCCTCTAGTGGATATAAATTTGGATCCCCCAGATTTGCACAAAGGACAGTAACTCCAGTGTTGCACACTTTTTGTATCTTAATATGTTGGTGAAATGCAAGTATACTGGTGGCTTAAGCTTGGAGTATGTCAGTCTGAAGAAGATTGTTGATATTTAGCAAGTTAGCATATTTAGCATGTGTCAGATTTACTATTCTTGTCACTTGCACTGTCTCCTTTACCAGCATGTCACCTCTTCTTTCAAATTCTCCCTATCTGCACAGAAACACAAACATGCACAGGACATGCTATGTGAACGGTCTCAGCCATTTTTTTTTTTTTTTTTCCCCATTTACAGAGTCAGGAATGTGTACAAACATCTGATTTTTTTTCAGTGCACACAGAAAGGGCAAGTCAGGAACTGCTTGAGAAACATGACCAAGAGCTCAACATGTTGACTTGTTCCCTAAACTCCCCATTTCCTAATTGGATAGAGCATCCGTGGGATTTGCTGGAACAATCCTGGGCCACACAGGTTCCATAACCTACAAGACCCAAAGGATCTGCTGCCAGTGTCGCAGAGTGAGGTGGTTTTGATGACACAAGGGGGACCTACACAATATTAGGCAGGTGGTTTAAATATTCTAGATGATGAGCATATATCCAGCACTTAAGTGAAAAGTGATCATGAGGATGTCGTTCAAATTCAACTCAAGATGGACTCAGTATTTTTTGACCGTGAACGGTGACAACATTATAACAGCAGATTGACAATGCCGTGAGTGAGGTAATAAGTGCATTCGACAAGCACAAGCTCAATTGATGCATTCACAGTATCATGGATTTGTCTAGTTTACCATGTCCAGGCCAGTTCTGAGGAAGAAACACAATCAATTGTACTTGAAGAATGAAGTCTGGGTGATGGCGCTGTGGTATTGATCTTTCTCAGGGGTAAACATTAGGTAGCCTGTCAGATGGATATTTAACACAGTGGCATTGTCCATGAAATGACAAAAGTAAAGAACAGTGAGCAGCATCCAAAGAAAACAAAAAGAAAAGTGAGAGCAGGACAAGACGAGTGAAGTATGAGGACAAATAAGAAGGGAGACAAGTGAATGTGAAATACCTTTTTCGTCATACTGCATTGTTTGCAAAAAAAGAAAAAAACAAACACAAAATCTCCCTCTATAATAAACAAAAACTGTTAAAAATGAAGAAGAAATAAAATAAAAATGTAAAACCATGATCAAAGGAAAAATCCAGCCAGCCAGCACACACCCCTCAGCTTTCATGTGAGCATGATTAAAGTGTCCACATCATATACGAGTATATTATAAATAATAAACATCTAGAATGAGTGAGGAAGAGATTGGTGCCAAGGAAGGAGAGGCTACGAGCAATTTGTGGAGGAGCATTCATCTAGTCCTTCTGCATGGGAAGATAATCTCCTCCCATTACTGCAGCACAAAGCAGTGCAGGTTTTCCATTAAGTGTACAACCAGAGCCTCTCTAGCCTCTCTGCCAGCCATTAGCTCTGAGATTAAGTAAACCTCTATTTACATACTGTAGCAGTGGCGCACACTGAATTTTTCAACATTTGGTACCACACAGGACAAGAAATTGCATAAATCTTTTGATAAAGATCAAAGGAACTGCTCACCATATCCTATACTTGCCCTTGAAAGTATGTGCAGGCATATTTTGAATTCCTGAGTTTCTTCTCTGCTTCTTTTACAAAATGCATGCTGACTATGTGCTGCAGGAGCCTGTGTGTGAAACTAAAATTAAAATCCAGTTCATAGCATACACCACAAAAACATTACACCAGCCTATGTAGGTCCCACTGGTGCCACTAAAACAGCTCGTACCCTTTGAGGCTTGGACTCCACAAGAGGTGTTCTGTGGTATCAGGCATCAAAGATGGATCAGACTTGTTTCCCTTGCTCATCCCACAGATGCATGATCAAACTGAGATCTGGGGAATTTGGAGGTCAGCACCTTCAACTCTTTGTTACGTTCTTCAACACAGGGGTCCCTGAGCAATCTTTGCAGTGTGGCAGAGAGCATTAACCTGCTGAAAGAGACCGATGTTAGCAGGAAATACTATGACCATGAAAGGATACATGATCTGCAACAATGTTCAGGAAGGTGTCATGTCAGGAACATCCAGATGAATGTCAGGACTCAAGCTGCAGTACGCTACTTATGCTGGTTTAGGTTTTTTCATAGTGCGTCCTGCTGCCATTTCGTCCTCATGTAAACAACGCACAAACACTAAATGTGCCAGATTTTTTAAAAAAATGCTTGTGAACCCCATTGTTGTGTTTTCTGGTAGGTCTGCAGCTACACAGGATGCTGCGATGTGTTCTGACACCTGTCTTTAACAGCCAGCATTAAGGTTTTCAACAATGTCTGCTACAGTAGCTCTTCTTGGGGTTTGGACCACATTGACCAGCCTTCAGTCTCCATGTGCATCAGTGAACATTGTGCACCCATGACCCATGTTCACCGGTTGTCCTTCCTTGGACCACCTTTGGTAGGTGCTAACCACTGCATACCAAGAACACCCAACAAGACCTGCTGTTTGGGAGATCTGGTCATCCAGCCATCAAATGTGGCCGTTGTCAAAGTCTCTCCGATTCTTACACTTGCATATTTATGCTGTTTCCACCTCATCAGCTTCAAGAACTAACTGTTCACTTGCTGTCTTTTATATCCAATTGCTTGACAGGTGCCACCGTAAAGAGATAATAGATGTCGTTAACTTCTACAGTTAGTGCTTTTAATGTTGTGGTTGATTGGTGCACAATGTCCTTTTTGTTTCCTACAGTTGTTCCAATAGGTACATCGTTAACTAGCTGTGATTTAAACACTCCCAGCATCTGTGACTCTGTTTTGCTCCATGTCATGAATCAATTTAGCAGTAAGCACACTGAATGTTGATCTTTTCGCATTATCCTTTGATTTGATTATCAGAATGTGGTCTTTTGCCATCACTACATCGTTATGCATGAAGGAGATGTAGCATTAGCTAGAGCCTCTTTACTATACAACATGGAAAGATTGCGTCTTTTTGCACAACTCCAGGTAAAGTGACACATCATACAGAGTAGTTAATAACTCCTTCCTCGCTGCTTTATGATTATCCGAGAACTGCTTTCCCCTTTTTAAAGCCCCGGAAGTCAAGTCAGTCGTTATCACAGTTTTTCCATTTCGTACTGTACCGTGCTACTAAGACCTACGTCAGTCAATTCACTCGGTAATGACACGTACATGCCAACATTGGCCACCACAATTGGTGTTCACATCAAAATAAATGAGACTGCAGCAAAATGAGCTCTGAGTGGCGTAAGGGTGGGTTTTGTCCTTTATGACTTCCGCTTTTTTTTTGTTAGACAAAGATTGCATTATTTCTTCTTTCAAAAGTCTCCCTTTAGGTGAAGTGTACTCCATCAGTGTCTTATTGAGCAGCAGTCACAGAAGGGCTCCTGATGAGGGCAGGATGTGAATGAAGCTAAATTTCCTTGAGTGTTTGGCAAATTGTATGCGAGTGACATTTGAATGCAGCTCAAGAATGGGTAAAAGGGCAGTCGTTGCTTCTGAGATTGACGTCAATCACGGGAAACTGTGTGAATTTCATGGGCAGCGTGATGTTGGCGTGTGCATTTTTTAACAGGTGGCTAGCTGTTGATGTTCCCCTGGGGTGGCAGTTGGTGTCACAGGTGCTGCTCGGGCTCCACATCACTTTGCTTCGGGGGGGGAGAGGAATCGTTGGTCGAGTTGGCAGAGAGTGCTTCTCTGTCAAGGTGCATTATTCTTTCCACCACGTCCCCAACTTCAGTCCCGCATGGCTTCTGCTCTCACACATGTATCTGCACTTTCTGTTTTTCCTTTATTCACTCTCAGCTCTACCTCCGATCGCTGCTATCATCCACCAACAACATCACCTTCCTCTATCACCCTCCCTCCATTTCACCAGTGTTTCCTTGTCTCCATTTCTCTCTCTGAGGGTTGTTTTTGACGTAGACAGATCCCATTAACCCTATCTGTGATGTGTCCTTAACTCTGACAAGCAGGGTCGCACACCAAGAGAACAGGTGGGGTTTCTTTTTAATTTATATACACGCACAGTGTCATGCTAAAAAATTTAACTTTCTAATGTTTTCTGACAAGCCCGGCCACCAAAACAAAAAGAAAGAATGACCCCTGTCAAATGCGATGACAGATTGACAGAATGATATTCCCTCCGGTTAAATGTGTTATTTCATCTTTTTGTTTATTTTCTACTTCTCCTCTTGCTCTTTTAGGGGTTTTATGTGCACGATGGGACCCGCTGACATTGAGCTTTATTGTTTTTTGGACTCTGTTTTCATATAACAAGTTGCTGTGCAGGTTGGAAACACATGATTGGATTTAAAGCACATAGAGTCGGGTTCCTCCGGAGGTTCGAGGTTACTTTATTTCTTGTTTTATCTCTCGTGAGATTGAATTACTCTCCTGCTGACGCGGATCTCAGACCAGCCTGCTGTTCCAACTCCGTAGCAAAGCTCAGCACTAACACGGCCACATTATTTGCCACTGACCCAATTAGATCCTGCATAGATCCTGCGATACATATTACTCTCTCTCTCCCTCCTCTCTTTCTTTCGCTCTGCCTTGTTTGCCCTCTTCTTATTTTTCCTCTGCTCCTTTTGATGAATAGCGTTGCTTTTTAGGACAAATGACAGCTCTGTGATTAATTGCGCACGCTCTTTCGCTCTTACGCCTTCCCACTCCTTCCTCTATTTCAATTTCTGTTTCTTACCCAGTGACTACAAAAAAAAAAAAAAATCTATCTTTACCTGGGTTTGCCCCATCAGCATATTCCCATAAATAAAACAGGGGTGTGGAGGGGAGGAGGGAAAAGGAGGAGGAGGTTGAGGTGGAGCGGTGCAGGGGAGTGTGGCCCAGAGGCAGGGCAGTGGGCATGTGCGAAATGGAGGGGTGAATGGATAGAAGGGGAAGAGGAGAGATGAGCCAACTGCTCCAGATCAGGAGTGTGAAGGTGACTGCAGTGAATAAGTCAAAGAGATGGAAATGAAATGAAAGAGAAATGCAAATGTTACAAGGAAAAAAAAAATAAAAAAAATAATAATAATAAAATAGAAGAAGAGAGAGAATCATCAAAAATAATGAACTATAATTAGATAGATAGATAGATAGATAGATAGATAGATAGATAGATAGATAGATAGATAGATAGATAGATAGATAGGAGCAGGAAGGAACATGAATTTAAAAAAGGCCAGAGAAATCAAGAGGAATCGTTTGGACTGATGAATATAGAAGCCAGTTACGTGAGGATGTCAGAACAATTTTCCCAGAAAAAAAAAAAAAAGAAATGAACAAGTACCTTCAAATAATCTGAGAAAAAACGGTCTGTTCTATCAAACAATAAAAGGAGCATAAATGAGCAGCAGATGAAGGAGTAAAATGGGGACGTGTTGAGATAGCTGTGATTGTAGTGAGGTGTGCAGCCCGTGCCCCGTGGCAGGACGTCATGCCGTGCCTAATGAGCCAACAGTGCCGGCAATTAGTTCCTGATATGACATTATCAGTCACCAATAAGTGAACGCACCATTAACCATGAGACCCCTCCAATAGCCTCTCTTCTTCTGGGTCTCGCTTTTGCTTTTCATACCAACAAGCATGTTTTCTGCTGTATTTTTTATTTTTATTTTTTTAAATTAATCAACACAAGGCCAACAATGCTCCCTTTCATACATAGAGCCCAACATATTATGAACCACATTCATCAATTTGCTAAACTTGCTTTACTATGTAGAGGGTCACAGGGGGCTGGAGCCTATTCCAGCTGACAATGAGCGAAAGGCGGGTAAGCCTTGGACAAGTCACCAGTGTATCACAGGATGTCTTTTGTCAGCAGAAAACCCCATCTCCATTGATGTTGTAATTTCCATGCATCCATTATCTATACACTGCCTAATCCTCACTAGGGTTGCGAGGAGCTGGAGCCTATCCTAGATGACTCAGGGTGAAGGCAGGGGACACCTGGACAGGTTACCAGTCTATCACAGGGCTACACTTAGAGACAAACAAGCACACTCACATTCACACATATGGACAATTTAGAATCATCAGTAAACCTCAGCATGTTTTTGGACTGTGGGAAGAAGCTGGAGTACCCGGAGAAAACATGCTCCACACTCCACACAGAAAGATCCCAGGCATCCTAACTGGGACATGAACCAGCAACGCATGAGGCAACGGTGCTAACCCCCCGAGCCATTGTGCAGCCCGATGTTGTAATTTGCAGCAGCAAATCAACTTTGATTGAAGCTCAGATTACAAACGAATCAACATTTAGAGGAAACCTAAATGCACACATCTGATCAGTGGCAAAATATTCGTACTAAATGCATTTGCAGAATATTCAGTGACAACATATTTCATGTATTTTCAACAACATCTGCTCATAATCTAAAGCGATTTCCTCTCTTTGTGATTATATTTAAGTAGCTCAAACCAGGTTTGGAGACATTGTGGTTTTGATTTAAAATCGAAGATGTGAACTGACTTGGGTGACTCATGACGTGTTTATTGTATTAATGTTTAAATGCTTTCTTGATAATTCCTGTTTCCCTCAGCATTTCTGCAAAACAAAACAGTAATACATGAGTGACATTTCTAAAAGCAAAGGATAGAAAATGTCCTCCTAGGGCCACGTCAGCATTCAAAACATCTGACTGCATGCTGCTCCAAAATGCGCCACTTCCTTCAGCCAATCCAAATCAAGCTCACTACAAAGGTTGATTTCTTCTTAAGTCAACAATTCAAAGGTCTACACTCCATTGGGAGCTGAGTGGTGCATGAAATGCACATTATTGCACTCACTTGTCTTTTTCTGTGAAGGTAAGGAGTGAAATAAGGTTCTACTTTTTCAAAAAAGGCAAAGCGCTAAATAAGGGCTTTGGTTGGACTCACTAAGCATATTTGAGCGTGGCGAGGGTCTGATCGCACAGGGGAATAGTTTTCTCAACGGTTCCCCACTGCAGCACTGCCTCAATGGGCAAGGAAGAGGGAAAAGAGAGAGAGGGGAAGACAAAGTGCAGAGAAAAGTGAGAGCATTAAAATAAGATTACGCTTTACCAGCAGTTTTTGTTTTCTTATGGGCACAACAAAGTCTTTGCTCCATTTACAGCCCAATCAGCTTCCATATTTCAATAAAGTTGAAGCACTGGTCATGGTTATGTGAAATTACAACATACTGAAATGATGAGTTTTAGCTATTTTGCATTCTTGCAGATTTTAAAGCGGCATGACATTTGTGTGAGTCATGGATCATGCAGCAGGTTTGTCCAGTGAAGTGAAACAAAGTTCAGGTGCAGACCAAAGCAAAATGCCAAGGAGAGGAACAACAGAGTTTGTTTGGACAGTTACACATCTCTCTGACGTGCAGGCAATTCTGATCATGTTGGGTTATATTTAAGGTGCCCTTTTGACAAGAATGGTGTGTATGTTTGTGATATGTTGGTAGTCAAAAGGAAATGGCCCGAGGGACCTGAAATCCCTCTAAATCCTTTGGCCGACTTAAGTAACAAACAGCAGTCAATCAGTGAACTCGATCGGTTGGGAAATGGAAGGATGGACCGTACAAAGAGGAAATTACTGTCTGTCCTGCTACATATATGCAACACACACACACGGACACACACACACACACACACACACACACACACACACTCACACAGCTGCCATGCAGAGCCAGCTTTACAAAGCGCCCTTAGCTTAAACTTCAAACAGTAAATCCACTGTCATTATACTGGCTGTATTTAACATCCAGTGTGTCAGTATCTGGACTTCTTACTTCAGGCTTTAATGGATATCTACATTTTCTTCAGCTGTCAGTTAATTAACCTCTAAAATCATTTTAAAAAATTCCTGTTTCCCTTCAGTAGCCCTTTTCACTCTTTTTGCCATATGTACAATATATAACTCTTATCTGCTGCCTCTCATAGTAGAATATTTAATAGCCAACTGCTGCAACATTGCAAAACACATTGTTTTATTCTTTTATTCTGTTTTATTCTCTCACCAACTCTGCATGACATCTGCAGTAGCTTTATGAGCCCAATAACACAGTTTAATATGCAATGGTTGTGTTGTGTCTCCCCCAAAACTATTTCATGTTCCCTCTGTTTTGTCTTGAGGTGATGCTCACAGAAGTCACATACAATTTTATGACTATCTTTATATCCGTTTGCTATCTGTGTCCCCGATGGTGTTCCTTCAGCAAAACAGAGATTGACTTGCCAACAGCATATAAAGACAGAGAGCCCTGTCCTGGTTAGATTCCACAAGCTTTTGTAAGTCAACCTAATCTCTCAGCGAGGTCATTTCATTAGTCTTTGTGAGAAAATGAGAAGTATTTTTCAAGGATTACTTTTTATGATTTAAGAGTTGTTGTTTAAAGTTGGACAGTTTGTGGGCATGAAATAAATATAACTTCAATGAAAACTTCACAACTCAAGCACAGCAATCTTGGTAATTACAGTTTACATCCATAATATTAACAAACTGACACTTTCTGTTAAATTCACTTTCCAACTGTTTTGCCACTGCGGTCTAAAAGCTCCGAAAACATTTGCCCAATCGTTTATCAAGTCATCTTTAACTCGGTACAGGATTTATCTAATTAAAGGAAATTAAATACAGAAATGCATACAACTACAATACAGTAATACTGATTAGGTAACAATCTTGTTATCAGGGTCCGAGCACTACAGTGCGTAGGACCCTATTGTAACCCTTGTGATAATTTTTGTACCGACTTTTAAAACGTGATTTTGAGGGGCCTTTAGGGGCCGAAACATCCACGAAAACTCACCAAATTCGCCACACACATCAGGACTGGCAAAAAATTTGATATTTTAAGGGAGTTTGACATGTCAATACCAAAATGGCTCCACAGCATCACCTTGAAAATTTCAACGGAGTCCCATCGGAAGCATGTTTGACCTAGACCTACGCAATTTGGTAGGTATATGGAGGAGGTCAGGATGAACAAGAAAGTCATTGACAACCATATCCTAAACCCAACAGTAAGTCGACCATTTGGGATTGTTCGTTTGTCCAACCTGAGCTAACTCCTCCTAGGGGGTAAGTCACATAGCGCTGAAATTTGCTTAGCATGTAGAGTGCGCCTTGAAGGTAAGATGTTATCAAAATCAGCTGCAAAGGTCAAAGGGCGTGGCCATGGCAGCCCTCTGATTTTTGATCCTTCGCCATGATAGAGGAAGTACTGTGTAACTACCCTGTACATGCTCCATTCTGCCTCAAACTTTTCATATTTGATTAGACTGCTATCCTGATGACATCTATATCCCACACCCCAAATTCATTCACAGTCATAGCGCCACCTATTGGTAACAGGCTGTTGGAGGCATTACACTTCCATGTGCCATTGGTTCAAACTTTGTAAGATCATTCTTAAAATTGGTCAGCTAAGTCTTCCCACATTGACGATGCTACAGTGCAAAGCGTTTTCAAGCAACAGTGTTGCCATGATGACACATAGTTGCTATGACACGAAAATGACTTTTTGACAGCTTTGGAATACTCATAAACTCACCAAAATTGACAAACGAGTCACTATCGGGTCAACCACAGACAATGTGTGCCTGTTTGGCAAAATGGCTCTATAGCGCCCCCTGCAGCAGTTTATCCATTAGCGCCAGCAGGACGTTTAACCAACATTTACAAAATTTGGTAGGCACATGTAACACATCAGGATGCACAAAAAAACCTCATGGACTCATGCCGTAAACTCAACAGGAAGTCCGCCATTTTAAAATAACTGTGCAGTTTTTGTGTTTTTTGTCATATTCAACAGCTAACTCCTACATGCCTCAAATTTGGCCAGCGCATACACTAGGGCTTGGTGACTAAACGTTATCAAAATGCTCTGCAAAAGTCTGAGAGCGTGGCAATGGCGGCTCTCTAAATGATGTTGATTCGCAGTCAAAAAGGAAGCGTGTCTAACGACCCTGCACATGCTCCAATCTGCCTCAAACTTTGCATACTTGATAACAGCCCTGCCCTGATGAAACTCATATGGCAATATCCATTCACAGTCATAGCGCTACCTGCTGGCAACAGAAAAGCATGTGTGTTTTACACTCTCATGTACATTTGTAACATCTACTACGGCCAACACGTTTCACCTACATCCATGAAATTTGCTGGACATATGCAGCACATCCAGATGAACAAAAAGCCTAGGGGGAGCCATTCACCTAAACCCAGCAGGAAGTCTGCCATTTTGGATTTTTTGTTTCTCCACCCTGAGCACACTCCTCCAAGGGGGTAAACCACAGAGCGCTGAATTTCAGGTAGCATGTAAAGCACTATTTGAAGGTAAAAATTTCTCAAAAGCTCTGTATTTCATTGAAGGGTGACAGCCCTCTGAGTTTTGATCCTACGCCATCACAAAGGAAGCATGTCTAACGACCCTGTACATTCTCCAATCTGCCTCAAACTTTACATACTTGATCACAGTCCTGCCCTGATGAAACCCATATGCCAATATCCATTCACAGTCATAGCGCCACCTGCTGGCAATAGAAAAGAACATGTTTTACACTTTTATGTGCTATGATTAGCAGGTTGACCCTATTCACCTCAAATGGAATGAGGTGAGCCTTTAGACATTGATAATGACTCATACCAAAAATTGTGAGTCTTCATCAAGCGGCGTGTCCGTGGCGGCCCTCTGAACCGCTCAGCCCATTCCTGTGATGCTGGCTGACTGCAGCTTGCTCCTGCACTACTGAGGAGACAGTGAGGACTGAGGCTTGAATGAAGTCAGAGCGCCATCTAGTGCACAAACGGCACAACGACAGCATTCTGCACAACTGTGACACTTAACAGCTGTTTTTTAAGAAAAGGGTTACGGTTAGGTGAATGTCACTTTGCCTGGAGTGCATTTCTGCCACAACCCCGAAGTGCGCCACGTCTGAAACGTGTGGAAGTGCGAGGACCTGTCCATCGCTGCTTGCGGCTTTAATTTATTATTTTATTTTTACCTGCGTTTGCCCTGCCCTGCCTAATATTTTATCTGTATTCTATGTTCTGTCAAAGCACTTTGTGAATCGTTGTTCTTAAAGGTGCTATACAAATGAAGTTAGCTATTATTACCTACTTTTTCTGTAGTAGGATTTTAAAAGCAGATTTTTTACACTGTTGTATTTATTCATTTATATAGATTTGTATATTCATTGGTAAATCATGACTTTGAAAAAACAACCCAAACCAAAAATACTATAAAAAAGAAAGCCTTGATTTATTGGTTTCCAAGAAAGCAGCAAAACAGTAGACTCTTGTCTGTTTTATGATGCAGTGTTCACAGAAATATGAGCATTTTGCTGATAATCTTGTCCTTTAACTGGATGACGTAAGAGGAAACACTTTACTTCCACTCTGGCCTCCCTCCATTGGCTGCCTGTGCATTTTAGAATTCATTTTAAAATTCTTTTATTTGTTTTTAAATCTTTAAATGGTCTCGCCCCGCCTTACCTCTCTGAGCTGCTTCACTTGTGTTCTCCTGTTCAGTTCCTCAGGTCAGTTGATCAGCGAAAATCCAAGCGGAAGCTCAGAGGCGACAAAGCTTTTTCTACTGCTGCTCCTAACTTATGGAACAATCTGCCTTTGCACATTAGACAGGCCCCTTCAGTGGCCATTTTTAAAACTCTTCTTAAACCCACTTTTACTCCTTGGCTTTTGACCCAATATGAGACTTTGCTCTTGTCTTTATCATTTTATTGTTGTTATTGTTTTAACTGTTTTAATTGTTTGTTTTATGTTTTATACGCCGCCGCAGCTTGCCACTAAACAGGAAGTGGCTCGTAACCAGGCCGCACGGGCTCCAATCTGCCCCAAACTCAACACGCTGGGTCAGAGTCCCGCCCGGAGTACGTTTGCACCACAACCTCTCGTACGTGAAGGCCGACACTCGTATGGCGAGGACCTGTCAAATTACTTAATTACTATTATAACTACCCATATGTAAATCTACAGGCCACCTTATACTGTGTTCAGACTCCAAGTTCCAAGGCTGCATCTTCTTGTCATTTTCATCAGTAAGCAACGAACACCAGTGTAATATAGAGATTTCTTACCTCTTAGTGATCAGGTTTCAGTTCAGTTTTACTCTGTAATTTGTCAGAACCACAGCATCAGGATTTATAAGGACAGAACAAAACTTAAAGGATAACTTAATTCAATAAGATGGATGTTATACATAATTCAGAGTAAAGTAAAATTGTAGATCAGACTAAGAAACTATGTACAGTTGCTGTCACTGATATCTCTTTAGTTATAAATATTCTCCTGTCTGCCACTTTTGTGCTCATATTTTGGCCAGATATAAATGTTTCTCATTTAGAATTTTTGTCAGTCAGTGCAGTTAATGACTCATAAGATGCAGATAAAAGCTGCATTTCTTGTTACCTGTTCAATGTTTTCTTATTCAAGTCAAAACAGTTTCTCTTTGACACAGAAATTTAAATTAAACACTCTGTGTGCTTGGCCCCGTTGTACAGCTGTGATACTGCAGTGTAACATATATTTGTAAGAACACTTTAATAGATTAATTGATCAGGGTTGGAGAGGTTTAATGATTTGGGATTTTCAATCTAAAATCACTCAATTATACAGATCCAGGTACATAAAATGACTGTCGTAAGACAACATCATTGCCCTTTTTGTTCTTGAGGACCGAGGCGGCCACTTACATCTCTAATCCAGACATATTTAGCTGGATAATCACCTTTCATTATATAATCCTCAGGCTAGGTAAGGCTTCATACAGCTACAGTTCATCTGTTATCTGAGACAAAGGAGAAGCAAGAAGAACAATCAGAGTAAGTAGAATAAGCACCGAATATAATGTTATTTTTTACAGCTTCCTTTGATGACTGAGGACGGTAAGCCTATGTTTATGTGAGTATAGCAGGACTAATGATCTATATAATGTTAACTTGTTTTGTTTAATCATTCAAAGCAACTTGCATCAGCGATGGTTCATTTGTAGTGAGCTAGTTTGGTAAAGAGTACGTTTTAGGCAGCCCACTCACACTCTAATGAGACTGACAAACATTTCCTTTCTGCTTTAAAACATTTGATTATCTGGATCTTGAGTATATTTTGCTGTAGAAGCCAACAGATGGCCAGCCCTCTGCTTGCATTTGTTTTGGTTCAATATTTGTGCCCCTGTTGCGTGCTACAATGCAATTGCATCAACAGACTTATTCAGACCAGCTCCACTGTGTGATTATCAGGCCAGTCTCCAGAAATACAGCAAGGAAGATGTCGTAATTGGACAAAAATTATACAAAGCCATAAGGAGATTTTCCCAAATGAAGAGACAAGGGGAAGATGTCTGCGAATGAGAAAAATATCTCATTCTCACCCCTCGTTCTCCATCTGCACCCGCACCGAAGGCGACAGTTTCATTTCAGAGCCGTGACATGAAATCAGTGCTGGAGGGGGGCAGGGGGGGGGACGTGAGGTGGAGGAAGTGGTGGAGAGGTGTTAAGATAGGTGAAGATAAGATGGAGTGCCAGACCTGATTGCATTACTATCGGTTGTTTATGGATCAGACGCAGACTGGTTTGTCCCTCTGGGATTGATTGTCTTCTGACTGGACAGCAGGCGAATAGAAAGATAATAAGAAAACAAAGAGAAAATACAGGGAGATTACAAAGAAGGGTGAAGCCTCGCCTGAACTCACAACCTTTCTGGACAGAGCTATGTGCATTTTTCTGTCTGTGGTTTTGTGTTTTTATTGTCTGCCAGGGAGGTTCATTTTTTCCTCCCACTTTTCCATGAAATCTCAACACTCAACAGATTTCCTGTTGGCGAAATCTTTTGTTTCTTTAAGTGGTTTGATTGTGACAAATTTCTGTAAACATACTGTGGTTAGTGGGGAACTTTTCAAAGTATGTCATATAAAAGTCTTTTAAGGCTCCAGAAACTCAAAAAATGGGTCCCCAGGTGATGTCACTTCTGTCAGCGTAAGTTGGGTCTAAAGACAAGGAAAGACAAGTTTGAAAATGGAAAGATTCGTAGGTGGTGAACTTACCAGAGCCAACTTCATACCTCTGCTAGACTAAATTAGACATTAATTGCATAACACACCTCAATCTATAAGTTATATTGTGAGTAATGTAACTACCCAGTTTTGACCAGAAAGTAAAATCTGTGGACTGGAGAGTATTTGTGGTTCTCCTGCATTGACTTTGATACTTTTTTAAAAAATGTCTATCGTGGATCTGTCAATGTTATATGATCAGTTATTTGTGTTTTTATTAGAATGTGGCCATTTCTAATAGCATGCATTTATCCCCATGGATTTTGATCTTGTTGACAACATCTAAAAAAGCCTGAAACATTCAACAGACTGTTTGTCATTTCAAGTTTTTGCAAATTTTCTTCCCTTCCCCTTCAACAAATGAAATCTTAATTTGATTTGGGACATAAACCATCTAAATGAGCAGAAAAACCAAAGTGTTTTTCTGGGCAAATTATACCATTTTTCTTGCCAAATTTAAAAGACTATTCTGCCATGAAATGCAACAGCATTTGTTATTTTTATTCAAATGCCTACTATAAATTCTTCTTCCAACATTCCTAATAAGGGTATGGTCCCAATCAGTAGTTTCAAATCTTTTTTTTAATACAACATGATTTTCCTTTGATGAATTATTCTCCCATCTAGAGTAAAACAGATGACAGAGCAGAGCATGTTTTAGGACATGGCTAACTTGTGATTCATTGGTCACTACTGTATTAGTGCGAGTGTCCTCAAGTTCTCAATCAAATCCGTCCCTGCTTGTCTGAAAAAAAAAACAAGATGACGGCCAAAGTTGCGCCTTCAAGACTTCAGAACAGCAGTCGATCCAGTGTGTGGTGTCCCAGTGGCTACTTCCATCTCTTATATGGAAGTAACAGACAAACAAGCTGTTGTTGTGATTATATGAAAACACAATATGTACAGAATCAGTTTAAAGGCATTGAAAAATAGAATCTTTTGCTGTTTAGTTTGAAGGACCTACATTTGAAATTAAAATAAACTCTTGAGTCCATTTGTTGCCAAACTTGGCCATCATGCTGCAGGAACAACATAAACGGCCTTAACAGCAGTCATGAGCGTGACTCACTTGAAATGTTGTGCTTTTTGTCCTTGTTAAAAGCCTTAATTTTAGCAACAGGAATTAGGTATCCTCCAAAAATCAGCACTGTCATCGGACTATCAGCATAATGTCTGTCATTGCAAGTAATTTTGACGCAGTTTCACATCCACATTTAGACAAACATTTTCTCTCATCAGAATAATACTCTGAAAAGATCGTGCAGCCTTGGTGGAGTAATTACGTATTTGAGTGCGTTCTGTTTTTGCCTGTTTTTTTTGTGTCTGTGTGCGCACTGCATGTGGGTCATGTTTGTATGACATATACAATAAACCTCCTCACCCTTCACTCCAGTGGCTCTTATGAAATATATTTAGAAATTCTATTTAATGTTTAACCCCTTACGCTCCAAGCAGAGCCATACAGCTCCTACACCACGACCTCGCTGCTCTCGAGTAGCAGCCGGTTCTCCATCATCAGCTGTGTTTGGTTTTGCCCTGGTCCACCTGGCCCTCCATTTCATTACTTCAATTAGCGTGATTAGGATCTAAAATTGCTTGTGTCGGCTCAGTGATTGACAGCAATTGGCCACTTAGGGAGGAGAGCTATAGACACACAAAGTGCTGCTCAATGGCTTGTGTAGTGAAACGCGCATGTGTACAGGCCGTGCATGAGGGCTGTGCGTGTGTTTGTTTACCCTGATGGGAGTTGTGCTCACTGAAGATGAGAGCAATTCTTCAGGCAAACAGTGTGAGACCGTCGCTATAGAAAGTCTAGATATCTTGCTTTATCCACAACATGAATGTTTTGGGGGGGCTGGAAAAGACAGATGTGTGTGTGTGTGTGTGTATATGAAAGGAAGTTTGTGTGTACTTGCAAAAGCGTGGGCAAGGTTTTGTAAACATTATGAACTTATTTTCAATGCAAGCACAATTCATTCTCTGCTGCATGTTTACATTTACATATATAAACTACAAGCATAAAAACAGAAGTATAGACAGATCCTGTAAATACACTTTTTATAGATTGATGGTATCATGTGTGGTATCATGTGTGGAAATGAAAATCCCCCCCCCCCGACCCGCACATCTTAACATGCTCTAAGCGTGTTGCAATCAGCATGTATCACATGCACATCGATCGCGTAAAAGCGTGTCAGACAGGCAATCACTACTCAGTCATGGCACGTTTTGTTCCACCCAGTGGGAGCCAGAGAATGTAGCGTGTTTGGCGGAGGCACATTAACTGGTCGAACGTAATTTAGAGGACGGGCCGGTCTTCGTGTCTGTTCTCATTACGGGCCCCTTGTGGTCTGAGCAGCCTTAAGTAGCTACTGCTCGGGCAGATCTTTGGGAATCTGTCTTTGCACCATATTCGTGATGCGTGAGATTGTTGGTGTGAGGCGTTATGTTTATAGCACGTCAGTCCTAAGTACGGCTGTTCATCATCGGATGCTGATACCCAGAACGGCACAAGTCCATGACAGAACATTAATCTGCCGCTCAGATGGACAGCCATAAGACTCTCCTCCTCCTCCACCAGTCATGTGATTGTCATTCACTCTTTTTTCCTTAATCCTTCTCGTCTCCATTTTCCTCCGTCTCCCTCTCCTGCGTTTTTTACACCATTCTTACTTTCCACACCCTTTTTTTTTTTTTTTGGATTCATATTGGCTGTCTTGGCCTTTCCACCCACGCTATCCTTCGTGTATTATTTTTATTTTATGGTTTGGGTATGAGCCCTGTGACTGACTAGCCACCTGTCCAGTCAATTAACTTGTCTCTGAACCTGAATGTAGGGATTCCTCCGACCTTCCGCTCAAGATGTATTAGTCATATTTTAAACTGTGTCCTGTGTAGAATTTTGAGTAAAAGTTTGGAAAAAATACAGTGGTTAAAGGGGCTTTAATCTTTATCGGAACAATAAATCGAATGTGTTATGTGAAAGGAGTCCCTTGTGGCAACAAGCTCATTGAGAATTATTACCTACTCTGCACTTACCCTCAGCTCTATGGAGTACTTCAGCACATTTAAGTTCCTTGTTTTAGTTTTACAGTCTGTAGATTAGCTTGGTTCACTCACGCACCTGTCATCAACTTGTTTTCAGACAATTTTCAGTGTCAAAGTTTTGCATTAGAATTACCCACTACCAAATGAATCCAAAGTAAGCAACAAGCCTGAGAACACGGCAGAACGTTTAGCAGCTAAATTGCCAAATAGCTCTTTCAGTTGTGGGTGGGGAAGAATATAGAACAACAGTGCTTTATAAAGTATTCATCCTGCTCGAAGCTTTTATACATTTTTAATTAACTGACATTACTTTGTAAAAATCTGTTTACACTTTGACAGGAAATTCTCGTCACAAAAGCCAAATTATATTGACCATGATTCAATGTTTAAAGGCAATTAAAGGGGACAGCTTCTAATGTGGTGAATACTTTTTAGGTACTATAAAAGGAGATTGAATACAAGACCTAAATCAGTAGAAAAAAAAGAATTAACGCTATGATGCTTGGTATGTCTGCTCACATATTTGTTCAAGTCTTCGTTAGATGAGAATGTATTGTCAGCCCTTTCTGCTCTCAAATTTAGTTCATGAAGTTTTAACAATCTTGAACACTTGAGGGTTTTTTTTCTGTCCAAAATCCATTTTCATCCTTTTAAAAGTAGACTCTTTTTTTCTGAGCCTTTGCTGTTCAATTACAACATTTCTGTCTTTTCCCCTCACATCCCTTTTGACATTTATGTTTATCTTTCAGCCAGGATGTCTCTGAAAAGTGCAAAGGGAGGAGCAGAAAGCAGACCATCGTCTGCTGCCAGGTCAGTGAAGAATATTAATAGGGAGTGAATACACTTATAAAGTCAAACTTTACAATTTCACTAAAAGCTCAGCTAAGTGCCAGCATGCCCGTGAACCTTAAACCTTGAATTGGCAAACAGAACTTTAGAGCTGCAACATTATGGAGCCATGCAATTACTACTACACGGGCTGCAAGTGAGCAATTCAGTAACAGGTAAACAAACTAATAAGATACGGTTTGGGAAAGATTTCACAGTTTACCAAGATTCTTGTGGTACAGTCTCTGAAACTTTTAAAAATTCATACAAATGTCTCCAGTTGCTACTGCTGTCTATCAGCTGTCAATTTTAACAACATCAACAGCATCCCTATTACAGTCCACCAAGTTCAGTGTTATTAATTTTTTTTTTTTGGCTAGAAGGAATAAAACTGTGTTTATATTGCTTTTGAGACAGTTAGTTCACTTTAAATTGATTAAAGCTTCTTTCTCTCCTAGCATGTCTCCTCGGGGAGGGAGGGGCGCGGCAGCTGGAAGATCACCCACACCAGGGAGATTCAAAAACAAGGCCCTTCAGCTCAGCCTCACCAAGAAATTCTGGTTATTATCATTCTCTGTTTCTAATCAACATTGATTAGGACAAGGGGAGTGGGTTGTGTAGAGTTATGCACCCAATTAGTGCCACTGAGTGATGTATCGAGTAGAAAAACAAACCTTCAGAAAACTCAAACTTGTCCTCATGAGAAACTTTCCTTTTCTCCCCTTTTCTGGTGACTGATGTCAGCTGATTGGACTGAAGCTGAACAATCATTTCAAGGGAGGTTGTGTGAACACCTTTCTTAGAATATTGCCAAAAAGGCACTTAGGTGTGTTTGTTAAACTAAGTTAGGAGGGGAAATTATAGGCTTGCTTTGACGATGACAGCTCTCAACAATTGGCATGCAAATGCACGCTTCACAGCTCGAAGTCACAGTCCCCTGCGGCCCAGAGGAAGAGCTCTGAGGAGGAAGCTGGTCGGCGCAGTAAAAGGAGCCTCAGCAACAGCTCAGCGGTCGCCGCCGCCTACATCTCCTACCTCAACAAACTTTTTGGACAGGTCAGTTTAGTACTCACACACACACACTGTCAGTGTTGTAAATAACATCACTCAGGGGAAAGGCGAAGTTGCACCTTCAAGCTTCTCTTAGGAGCAGGTAGAGGTGTCAGGAAACAATAAAAGGTTTCCCTGCTTATTATTCAGCTGCATTAGTGAAGTTATTAATGTCACAGATCTAAACTGCTTCCAAGATCAATGCATCTCAGCATGACTTTTTGGGTTTTTTTGTTCCTGACACATCCACAGACTGGTGACAAATTAAAGAAAAAAACCTACATAAAGCCACTACATAGCGCTGCAACAGTTTCAATGCGCCTTAGCATTGATTCTACAAGTTTCAGTGACCCCCTTGTGCCCAATGGATGGAGGCATTGTAATCCTGGGTAAAGGTTGTCACTGACTGTATTGACCCTTGGCTCTTTGGGGACAAGTGGATCCAAACACTGCCAGTAAAATGCTCCCCACAGCATAACAGAGCCACTAGGTCCTCTCACTGTCGGGGTCAAGGGTTCAAGTTTTTCCTTTAATTTGTCACCCGTCTGTATTTGTTCCAGAGAGACTGTACTCTTACGACAAACATCAAAACAAAGAAAAAAAAAAAAAACATAAAAGATGCGTAAATTAAAGCATGCTTACGCCAAATACAACTAAGTTACAGGAGTTGCGTTGGGATTTAAGTTCAAGAGACAAACCCTGTAGCAGCAGTAATTATCACTTCTCTGTCATGAGCAAAGCAGGGACTCAGTTGTTATAATGGTTATTGTGCAGCCACAGAATCCCCAATGAGACATGCAAATTAAACATGAGAGACTGCTGCTTGTTGAGGTCAGGTTCCCCAACAGACAAAATTGTAATTTAAATGAAAGTCAAGTGATTTTTGTGCTTAAACCTACAGAGGCACCTGGTACATATACTAACAGTTCAGACAGGACACTTTGTCAGATTTAACCATTTATTTTGGAATGACATGCATTTTGTGTTTGGTGGTGACTCTGCTCGGGTGATGATCTAGAACAATCTGAGCAAGCATAACGCAGACATACCCTGAGATCACGAAACCCCACAGTGGAGGCTGAGATTTGCAATGTTCAATGAACGCAATACGAACACAAAAACAGGAAGACCGACTGAAACGGTGCTCATTTTACAAAATCCAGTTTACATACTGTTGTTTCAAGGTACAATTATGAACCATCTGCATTCTGCAGTCCCACAAAATATGAGAAACAACCAAAGTTATGATAATGAACCTTTCAAAAGGAGGTTGGGGAGGAGAAGGAGATTTGTAGATCTGTAGAGGTTGCTTCAGTTATAAAGTATGCTAAGTGGGTGGGCTGGACTTATTCCCTTTAATTCCCCTGCAAGTAGAATGGCTTTTTCCTCTAAATGCATAGAATCAGCAGCATGCTGAATGCAAACAGGTGGACGCCACACAAGACACCACTATAGTGATTTGAAACTAAAGAAATTTACTATAAGATGAGACGATGTGAGAGGTAAAAAATGGCACATTTCCTTTAAATTCATGCAAGCATGCACAACCTTCACATCTGGATGCAGGTGATCAGGTTTAAGTTCAGGTTTAAATTATGGTTAAATTTATACATCTTCCAAGTTCATACTTCTTCCTGCTCCTTTTCAAACTCATATTTGTACAGTTTTTCCCTTGTTTTTAATTGTATTTCTGTTCAAAATAAATATTTCATTCATTCATTCATTCATTCATTCATTCATTCATTCATTCATTCATTCATTCATTCATTCATTCATTCAGGACTAGGCTGTATAGCTTAGGGGAAAGACAATGGCTTGGGATGTGGAGGCAAGCAGACCAAGGCCTGGACAGGGCCTTCTCAGAGTCCATGTTGAACAAGAGGCTCATCTCCGCTTGCATTGGTTAACCATTCCAGACACCGAATCATGGAAGACAAGAAACAGAAAGCATAGGAGCACTGGCAATGAAGATTGGAGCACCTTTATAACATTAATCAACTTTGAAAGCCCAAGGTCAATCGATTGCTTCTGCTTATCTAAAGAGAAGACAGATATAGTGAGGTCATGCAAGGAATAGAATTTCTCAGTGAAATTAACTTCCCATAACTAAGAAACATCCTAAGTTACCAAAAGGACTGTTCTAAGAGGGTATCTACATATAGACTAAGCACCTGGACCTTAAGCAAGAACTGACGTTGCACCAACAAAGTGTAACAGTAGATGTTTAGCATTGCCTTCTGGATGAACTTCTTTGGTCCACTGAAGAGGAGGTAATAATATCCGTTCTCAAGAAAGCTAGAAACTGCAGGGTCTAAATGACTTAAATAAACCTGGACTTCAGAAATTAAGTTTATAGACTTGAGAAACTTGTAAAAGTGTATTTAACCAGATTATATTTGCACTCACTTGGTTTGGTCAAATGTTGGTAAGACAGGCTGCTGGGAGAAAGGAAGCACAGCTATGACTGAGGAGCACGCTTAATAATGTTGACTAATGGTTTGTTGTCGCAAAACACCATGATGTTTACTCTACCATTTATCCTACTGCAGGGAATAGATTCTAACATAACGGCAGGCTGGAAGCTAGTAGGCAAGGACATAAGCCATCTGCAAAAACGTTACTAAGGAAGACCCCCAAAACCTGCTAAGGCACCAGTGTCTGATAAGAACCTTGAGGTGACCAATGATTCTAGTATGTCAGAAAAATGTGGTTTATGTTTTCGTTAAACTCCAGACGGATGCCACTGGGAGTGTGCAGAGCCTTAAAAGAAGCATCTATGAAGTCCACTTTCCTAAACTGAGTACCTGTACCATCCATCCATTTTCTAGACATTGCTTTAAGCTCTGTAGTGTTGCAGGGGGGTTGGAATCCATCTAAACTGGATAAAGGGAAGATTCACCTGGAGAGGTAACCAGTCCACTACAGGGCCAACATAGACACAGACAACAAGGTGCACTCACGTTCACACCTACGGACAATTTAGAATCACCAGTTAACCTAGGCATTGGACTGGACTGTTAGAGGAACCCAAAGCGCTTTGTAAAACCCACACAGGCACGGGGAGAACATGCAAACGCCACATAGAAAGACCCTAAACTCCACACAGAAAGACCCTAAACTCCACACAGAAAGACCCTAAGCTCCACACAGAAAGGCTCAAGGACCTTCGAGCTGTGAGGCGACAGTGCTAGCAATTACACCACTGTGCCACCTGTACCTGCTATTCTAGTTAGCATGAGGCAAAATCTGCAGTTGGCGAAGAATGATGGCACAGAGCAGGACTCCAGACTACCGTCTTCACTGGCAGCACTTCCACAGTGTCACAGGTGGAGCAATTTACTTGCTGAAAATTTGCTTCTCAGTGGACATTAAATTTACCAATGTTCCCTGAATGCCTCACTAAGGCTAGCTCCTGCTTGGTGGCTGCATGTGTGCTCTGACAGGTGTGTGACTGAAATGCCTTTGAAAAGAGTGAAATAATGCATTCTAATGTCAGGATTGTCCAAGCTAACCAAGGGATCTGTCTTTCTTCATCAACTGCCTTAACAGCTTGTTTTATGCATCAGGCTGGGATAGACTCACTGAAGTTATAAAAAAATACTTTTCGCCAATATAACTAATGCAGTAGCTGCCCATGCCAGTTAGAGCAACAGCAACACAGCTAAATGATTTACTTGCATAATGAAACCACTTGAAGTTGCGTGCTCTCAAAAAATCTGGTTGCATTCTGGAGCCCTGGGTGGGACTGTTGGTGCAATAAGCCTGCAGAAGGAGCTGATAAGTAACTGATTAACTTTACTGTGCCACACCAATTTTAGTTTTGTCCATAAGCTTTGACAGCTACCTTAAACACAGTCATTGTTGGATTTTATAGACTCTTGTGAAGAACCAACAGAACCATCAAAACTTAGCCAGATGAAATTAACAGAATTTAATTAGACTGATATAATTACCTGTCAGCACGTGGATACAGAGGTGAGGGCCACACCAGCACGGGGTGCCAAAGCTGCACCTGTGGCTCACTATGACGTCACTCTGGTAGGTGGAGCCAGCGGGCTTGAACCCAGAAGCTGTAGGGCAGGTAACGGGCACAGAGGAAACCTGGGTCCAGGTTTGAATTGATGGAGGCCGTGAGGAGACGAGTGGATGCTGGATGTGAGGACTTTCGGAGCTGGAGCAGGATTTAGATGGTTACATCTCAGATATTTCCGGAGGAGCTGGAGCATCCTAAGTTTTGTGATGTGGAAGTTATGAACTGAAGTAGCCGAAACAAATCAAAAGTTCATGATGACAACAGCGCTTGGAGGTTGGATTTGACTGCTAGGAATGCGTACTGGATTTTAAAATTGGCTGAAGAGGATGAAAGGGATTTTTTTTTCTCCCAGCAATGGCGCTCTGGTCGTCACACGAGATTTAGGACACGTGAATGTCAATTTCTGCAAGACTGAATCGCTTTGGTTTGAATGCTACGATCCTACTTTAAAGACGGATCGACCCGCCCGGGCAATATCACAGTCAGAAGGTACGAAGTGAGTTTTTGACCTCCATGAGAGATCTCTGAAGACAAGATGAACAGCGATGATGATTTGAGGATGTGTAGAGGCCGGTGGAGCAGAATGAATGAATGAATGAATGAATAAACGACCGCTGCCTCGATTATAGAGCATCTCAGTAGGTGGGCTGGACTTCAGTCGTAAAGATTGGACAGAAAAGGGCCTTGTGACTCCCTGACTACGTGTCTGTCTGAACTAACGCAAAAGCTCCAATGTTCTCCAAATCTAGAAATACAGAAATAATTACAACAACAACAACAAAAGAAAACACATGCAAGGAAAAATGTCACCAGAATATTTGTTCTAGGATTGCCATCAGTTCATCGGGTTTAAATGTTATTTTAAAAAAAATAAATAAAAGAATTTAGATGTTGAATATTGAATATTATTCCAGTGATGCCTGTTTTGAAATCTGCCTCTGAGTTTTGTGGGGATGTGAACGCTCCTGACCACAGCCGCTGGTGAATGTCCATCGCCACCACAGAGAGTCTGAGCTTGACAAGGCCTTTAGGTTACAGCTGGCTCTGATATCTGTAGCAGTTTGATATGGTATCAGTCACACTGGGGAAAAAAAAACAAAAGAAACCCAAAAAACTTTGGTCTCAAATTTGAGATATAGCTGTTGCCTCCAATTTGTCTGAAAGTGACATTTCGATGGACTGTGCATTTAAATTAAGATCACTACACCCATGAAATGGATATGGGCAGTCTTCATGTCATTTCATGTCTTTTAATGTAGACTGCTGATTGGATAACAATCTGCACTGTACATTAAAACATCTATCTTTAAACTGTGTGCAGCCTGCATATAGACCACACCGCCGCACTTCATTTTGCTTCCTGATTTTTATGGACCTCACTGCCGGCTGATCATCTTGGGAGTCGGGGTGTTTGCTGCTGAGGTGATTTATCAAGTTTACTCTTTAGGGGCTGCTGTACTAAGCAAACCTTAACAATAGCACTGTCACATCATAAAAATGATTTATTTTTCAACAGTGGTTTGTAAGAGTTTAGGAAGGTTCAGAAATCACTCCCATGTGCAGCACATTTCATTAGTTAATTAAGAGGCCTGGACTGCACCCCGCTGATTGTTTCAAAGTTTAAAAAACAATTTAATTTAGATTGAACCAAAATGTTCAACGGCATCATGCTTCTACCTTTTTGGGTGTATGCTCTCAAATGAATAGTAAATCCTCTTATGTCTGTTAAAATACTAGTATGTTTATGTTTGTCATCGAAATCCCTTTATTAATTTGAGTGATTATTTGTATGCTGCTTGCAAAATAATTCTGATGATCATGCATTATTAAAACCAAACACAGTAGAGGTGAAAATATAAATATCAACTCTGAGGTTGAACAAAAACCTAAAAAGGGGGTAGGCCTTCAGCTCAAACTAGCAGTATCTTCGCACAAGAACTCAAGGGAAATATGACACTTATAATGATCATGTGATCTTTGCTTCAGTTGTATCTGCTCTCAGATGTATGTCGCTTTGGATAAAAGCGTCTCCAAAATGAAATTGTATAATTGTATGTAAAATGTGTTGTATTCATGGCCTAAGATCTTGACAGAAGCATTGCCGCCATTTTTAAATGCATATATATTTTACTTATTTTCTGTTGTGTTTATATTTCGAGCTGTTTTCCTTCAGTTTGTTTTATCTGTTCTTGGTCTTCTGAATCATGTGGTTTCATGTGTCATTTATTTTCTGCTGATTGTTAACTAATAATTAACTGTCACACTCAAATGAAGGATCAGGAATCCTTCAAAATGTGACTATTCTCAGTCAGTTCCTGCAGTTGTGAGGAGGATTCTTTTTCTCCATGATTCATAAACAGGTTTATGGACATTTTGTGACGGACATCTTCCGTGTGCATTATAATTTCTGACACAAATTATATTATTCAGGCACTCAGGGTTTCCAAGTAGCCGACTGTCAGCGCCTCCATGAGCTGCGTGGCACATTCACTGCCACCGAGAGTGTCGACTCCCTGCTGTTTATAGAACACCAGCGTGTACCTGTCCCTTTCATGTCAAACAGTATCTCTGCCTCACATCTCTCCATCTTTGCCATTCCTGCAAGTCTCCCACTCCACCCTTACAGTCTGAAAACTTCTGAAATAAAATCCAACTTTTCATTATGAAAAGTTTTCACCCACACAGTGAAAAGCAAAGTAGCTCAAATGCCAAGTGTGCCAACACCGACAGAAGGATCTCCTGTGAAAATCACACACACACAAAAAAAATGGTGCCAGTAAGGTTTATTCAGAAATGTAACTGGTCTATATTTTTTCACGTTACTAGTATGAAGTGTTTTGCTACCGTATGTAATTTCACTACATTTATTTTCATCATTCGAAGGACGTCGTACATATGAGCCGTCTACAAAATACAAGCCTAAACATATTGCTGTGATTATTTATTTCACGTTGTTATTTTTAATTACTTAATTTTGTAAATTTATGTCTCTGCAGCCCATAAAAAAAGGTTAAAGAAGAGAAGCTGGAAGAGGTTAGAAGTGCTGATAAAGTGGAGGTTTACACAGCGAGTCACAGCTGAAGAAAACAACATTACAGTGACTGCGGTTATACAGTATCGAGGTGGAAAATTGACCCGTCGGTTCAGCTTATTCTAAACATTGACTATTGATTGAAAACGTAGACATTGTTCATAGCAGTTTGCAGTGATCCATAGGTATCCAAATATTACTGCTCTACAAATCAGTAATTGCTGACATGGAATAGGTCAAATGACCATGAAAAGTCAATACCATCACCAACCAACATAAAGTCAGAGCTGTAGACTGTTACTTCATCCTCTACGTACACAAACGGCCTTTTTCCTGGAAGTGATTCCAATAATTTCACAAATGATTTACTGCTTGGACACTGGTCTGTCCTCCATTAATGCCCTGCTTGGCTCGAGTTAAGTTTTGGCTCTATTCTTGACAGATACCACGATCCCATATTCCTGCAGGGCATCACTGAATATTTGGAAAAATTACAGCGGGAAATGAGCCAACAAACAATGCAGTCGACTGGCACCTTCCCCATTTCTGTTTAAAGCATTAGCCGATTTACACATGAAGCCCCAATTACAGTATATGCACTGTCATATAAAAGGCGATGATTGATTTTGACATACTCTATATTCAGCCCTGGAATCAAGAGGACCAGTGTAGTTCTTCACTTGGGAAATAGGCAGCAATTACAAGGACACATTTAATGTTCTTTATAAACTGAAGAGATAAAACTTCACATACTGAAGGTCGAATTTTTTTCAGAGAGTTCAGAGACAAGTTGAAGAATTTAACACTTAAAAGACATCCTCACACTTTTAGATTTTGTAATAAAGGCTTTGCTTTTTGTGATCTGAGCAGCATTTAACAATAAGTCATTTCAACAATCCGTAGAATAGAAGGAGGTGGTGAAGGGAGCTGCAGCAGCAAATAACATTGGTATGAACACATAAGCCAAGTCTTAATAGTCATGCTGTACATCTGCATGAATACAACTGGACATCGCTGAGCAGACGGTGGCCAAACAGGCAAGTAATGAGCCAGTGTTGGTGAGTCGTGAATGACTTGAATGCTTTGTCTCTGAAAACTGTTAGAAGGGAAGTACATGCTGCCCTCCCAAGAGCAGCAGCATTAGTTACCTCACTAAGTGTCACAAAATTACACGTTTGCATCATGACAGTATTAGGGAGAGCTGGCTACTGGACTCAAAGATGTTGCCCACTCACTTGAATGAAAATTGCTTGCATGGCATTTGATGTGCAGCCCACTACTGACTGTGCATTAGTCTGCTGGCCACGCCTACAAGACGGCGCTCAGCCCACAGACTTTACATTCATGTAAATAAAAAACTCATTTTTCTACACTTTTAGACACCAACACTGATTGAAAGTCTTTATAGAAAGAGTAAAAACTGAGAGTTTTTTTTTTTTTTTTTTTAGCTGGATGTGTCCTGTCAGTGTCTGTATCATAATGGTGGTCTATGGAAATTGGATTTCCATCACAATACTGCAAGTGATCACTGAGAAAAGGCTATAAGGTTGAGTGGTGGCACCGTGTCTAGCTTTGTTATTATGTTTATGGTTCAAATGACGAAACCCTCAAGCGTCCTTTAGTAGTAAATATGCAGGAGCAAAGGAGGAAGTTAGGTGACATTACAGAGCAACAAAATCTGCATTGAAAAAAAGGTCAAGGGGCTTCAAGGCTAAACAAAAGTTATGTTCATAGAGAAGACTGCTTTTTTAAAGCATGATTACATTCACATCCAAACTTTACCCTCACATTTAATATTGTTGTTATTAACCTTAATGAATAGTCATGTAAACACAAACTGCAATGTTTCCCTAACTGTAACTTATCTAGTATTTATCTTAACCCAAACCCAACCCAAGACCTTCACCTAAACCTAAACAAGTAATCTTTGCTCCTAAACCTGTCCGACCCTTAACCATAGTGCTGTCACATCATCAAACACATTCATTCTTAAACAGACAATTAGAATACTTTTAGAAAGCTCTGCGCGATGAGGTCCTTATTCTATTTGTCATTTAATTTGGAGGACTTGTCATAATGTCTGCAAATTTGAAAGCAAAAGCTCTTTTCCCAATTTACATGTTTTTATTTATTTTTTTACTTTTATTATTTTTCTTTTTTTTTTGCACTTGCTTTTATGTCTGACAATCTGCCTGAATCCATAAAAATATAGCTGTATAATGGTGATGATGAAAGGGCCTTTACTTAGTCATATTACTATTCACTGTTATGCACCTCTAAAATACTGCAGAACTGCTTCATGGACTGTTGTTGCTGTTGGTGTTAAAATGAACTTTTAAAAAAAATTATATATATATATTAATCACAGAACTGTATGGGACCTTGGTGAGATTTTACTACAAAGTGAAGCCAAAGGGGTTTGCAGAAATGCCTTCATCACAGCAGAAGGATTTACTCTAAAAGATAACAGAGGAATCTACACCAAAGGGAAGTGTGTGCCTATGAACATTTAATAACGTTTCATAACTAGATTTCCTCAGAAGTAACTGGACCATTTCATTGTTTTAAACCAATTTATAGAAGATGAATACCATTTCCCCGTGACCTTGGGCCACTGTGGACTCGTACACGTCCCCCCCTGACTTACTACCTCACCTGCCATGACTGATCTGCCTTGTTTTACTGTGGCAGTCTGGTTTGAATTTACTAGTAGCCTGTTAGGGGACACACTGTTCTGGTTGATGCCTTGACACTGAGGAAGAGAGACCATCTATCCTGCAGCATTCCTAATCTAAACACAAGTATTAAAAACCCCTTTAGCAAGGTTCACTGTCAGCCCTCATCACATCCAACTGAAGAAGGGGCCGGGAGAGGGAATTAGCTTAAGAAAAAGAATTGACACATGTCCGATACATCTACAGAGGCAGAGGACAGTTGGAAGTGAAGCAAAATGAACTGCACTCATCAGTGGGTATCCACCATATGCACACTGTATTGTAGTTTTTAAGTGCCGTTTCGATCCGTTGACCATGTGTGTCCACGTGAAGTATCAACATACCCCTAATATGTGCACATGCGTCATGCTTACAAAGCAGTGGGCAGCTCAATGGGCCATGTGAAGGCAGACAGAATGAAATTAACTGTTAATGGCCTCGTTCTGATGGATGAATTGAGAGTCTGCATGGCATGCCATCTAATCCTTTCTGGATGAAAAAGAAATCCAATTAATGTGTTGACCTTGCTATCTAAATATGCCCTTGTATGGCAGGAGGATTCTGTGCGTTGTAAACATTGGTGCTGCAGTCTGAGTTTTTTATGCCACAACAACAAAAATCCCATTAAAACTTAAAAAGGTTTATATAAATCATGAGTGTTGTAGGCAGAGTACACATGTACTGATATAACTCTTGATGCAATTGCGTCTTGGCGTTGCGTTTGTGTCTCAACTCTGTTGGCAATATCATACAGTGAATAATCATTTGAATGCCTGCCACGCAGAGCAGCTTCCAAATAAACCATGGGAGCCTCTCCTTCTCCTGATTCTATTGTGAACTTGAACAAGATGACCTTGTATGATTTATGTATTAGACACCCTGAGTGCCAGCGTGTATTAAGAGGAAAATATTGTACTTCTCTTTGCATTTCAGTTCCACTGCTGCTCTGATTTGCCTCTTTATCTCTCGGCTTTTTTTTTTTTAGCAGTAAAACGCACAACTGAAGGTTGAAAAATCATTTCCTTTAATAAAAGCAGCAATAAAGAAATGAAAATAGACACTTGAGGAAAAGCAAAGGTCCAACATAAAAAACATAAAAGCACAGAAGTGAGGTTAGCTTTAGCATTAACTAGATTAAAGGAGCAGGGTCAAACACTTTTTTTCTTTTGGAATGTGAAACTGAATATAAAACTATTTTAATTCAATGCTGCTCATCTATACCACTTGACTTACATAACAATGCAGCATACATTGGGTGTGTTTTTAATGTACAATTCCAAAGAAATATTAGTTATAGAAATCTAAATAATGTGATGACATTAAAAAAAAGATCACCATAATACAAATATTCAAGTAAAACACCAGCCCCAAGAATATTTATGCAACTTCAGCCTCTGTTGGTGTCTCTTTATCGCACATTTTTTAAGTTGTATGGAGTATTTCTTCAGCATCAAAGCGAAGAATAGCAAGCCCACAGCAAATTTGTGCACATTTATACTTGAAATAAGCTGTTAAAAATCTTTGTGTCAGTCTTGTTTCTTTGAACTTATAGATCTCCGCGGGCTTGTGGCATCTTTGTGCCAAGCAATATCTCCATATGTCAGGCTGAGTTGCGCTATAGTAAGATGATGGTGTTAGCATGATTCTTGCTTCCCCTGTGGATGAGTTTCTGCAGAATAGTTTTACATTGTTAGCAAGCCCTTGAGTCAAGATTCTCTTTGCTTATATAGGATTGGTACTTTAATGCCAGTGTTATCTTTGAATATCCAAGCGTTACAAATGCAAATTCAGTCAGTGTAGTTTTACAAACATGCTAATTCGTATATTGTTTCAAGTAGTGAGGCATGTGATATTCTTTTTTCTTGTTTTTTCTACAATATGAGCACATTTATGTTCAACATGATGCATCACGGCAAAGCCCACAAACCTTGAAGCCCCTCTTTTTTGAAACTGTACTTTTCACCTGAGGATATGTGCTTGTGAAGTTTTGGAGCTGACTGCCAAATTACAATGTTTTGATTGAAAATGTTTGTCTGCTGCCAAATGCATTAACATATTGCTATTTTAAGCCCTGAGCACACCTAAATTTCGCTGTCATCCATTATGCTTGACGGTGAAGTGGAGATTTTGCTCCTAGCCCTATAGCTGTGCCTCTCTTCAGAAAAATACATGAATACGGAAGAGAAAGAGAGACAGAGATCAGCCTGAGCAAATGTCAGAACAAAGCAGAGAATCCTGAATGTTACACACACACAGCGATATGCAAATTACTCTTCTTGTGTCTATGTACACAAGTGTATTCATGTGTGTATACATGTGTGTACCCTAAGACGGCGAAGAGCTTCTATGCAACAGTGCAAGGTTTTTGCTGCTCACTTTCATACGATTGTGCGTGGGTGTGTATTTGCATGCACGCAGACTGAGCTTATGCTGCATCTCCCTCTGGATGCTGCAGATTTATGACGTGCATGTGCGTGTGTATAAGTCATGTTGTGGGGACCTACATCTGTTTACACTGTCACATTATGGGGACGTGGCTTCGTATGGGGACAAAAAGTAAGTCCCCATAGTATAAATCATTCAATTTTAAAGTTATGGTGAGGTTACGTTTAGTTTAAGGTTAGAGTAAGGGTTTGTTTTAGGCAATTAGTAGTTATTGTTAGAAATTAATTTAAGTCAATGGAATGTCCTTTGAAGTGACGCAAATAGAACTGTGTGTGTTTGTGTGTGTGCATGCATGTAGGAGTGTGTGGTGTTGTGTCGCTTTGCAAATTAGAAAGACATGTCGCTGGGTGAAATCCCATTAGGGTTTACTGTCAGCATGCAGCGGTGTTGACATGATATGCATGTTATTCTAATTTGGTAGTCAAAAACAGATTATCACTGGGATATTTCTCAGGAGAATTCCCTGTTTTAAAGTCACCCTGATTTTACATCCTCATCTCCTGATACTGTCTTGTAATTATTTCCACTGTGTCTGTCTTTTCTCTGCTCTGCAGGAGAGAGAGCTGATGCCAGAGGAGTTAGATGGTAAGATGCTGTTGATGGTGTAATCACGGTGAAAGCACATGACAAATTACTAGTCAATGCAGAGTTTTATCAATCGCATTGATGTTTTCTCCGGTTAAGCTCACTCTTCTTCATGATTCCTGTAAGAGATTGAAAATGTGTCAGACTGCTTTGATCTGTTGTTTGCCAATGACTCAGAGCAACAAAATCAATTAAAACTACATAACTTTCTGTACTTGAGTGCTGGCAGTAGTTTTGTTTGTTGGCTTCAACAACTTACAGGAAAGTTAAAACTTGCAACTATTAGAATCTGCACAGACTGTGTTTGTGTATGTGTGTTTGACTCTTGGGAAAAATATTTTACCCTACTTTACGGTTTGTTGAAACTGATGCAAATTGTTTGTGCGTCTGTCAGAGCTGCAAGTGGCCTTTAAGGAATTTGACTATGATGCGGATGGCTTCATCCATTACAAAGACATTGCAGACTGCATGAGGACCATGGGCTACATGCCCACAGAGATGGAGCTTATTGAGATCATTCAGCAAATCAAGATGAAATGTAAGTATTTATCTGTCTGGCAGTGTGTGTGTGTGTGTGTGTGTGTGTGTGTGTGTGTGTGGTTTTCATTTCCTCCTCAGGGCTTAAAGCACGTGTACATGATTGATGGGACTTTCTGAAGTGAGCAGGTGTGGATGTGTGAGTAATGTGTCTGTGTGGTGCACAATCTCATGTGCTTGTGTTCTTCCCTATGAGTCCTTGAGGATCTGATGTTTGTCTTTGGACCTGGGAACATTCAAGATGTTTTAGCCGTCTGATTAATTGCCCTCACGCTGCAGGTGCAGGGACATACGAGCATTAGCCTCCATGTAGAAGTGTGTGTTTATACCTAACATTTGTCTCTCCACTCCTAATGTTGTGTTTGCTTTCTTTCATGAATGATCAAGTATAGATATGTGTGTGGTTAGTGTCCAAACTTTGGGGTGACTCATCACTGCAATCGAATTCTGGATTTTTGCCATAAACCTGGAGGATTAGTTCTTGTAACACCTCCGTAGTGTCAGAGCAAGGCCTCCAAATCTGAACAAAGTTTCTGGCAAGACTTTACATAACCCTTCAGTGGACCAACATTACTTAGATACATGAAGTGTTCTGCGTGTGGAACGTTTGTAAAATATTCTAATTAAGGATGTTTCATTGTTTTAATTTTGCCTGTGGCTTAGGTGGTGTTGTGAGTTGTCCACAAATGATAAGGTTAGTGGTTTGATCGCAGTCCCCTCCATGTGCCAAGGTGTCCTTGGAAGAGAAATCTCTTTGTAGAACCTAGTTATGGTAAAAGGCACAATCTACTTGCAGACCATTTACCATTGTTATACAAATATATAATCATTAGATTAATTTGAATTTTAATGCATGTGTGCAGTTGCATTTCAAATGAAAATTTTGAGATTAATTTATTGTAATGAGGGATGTTTCCTTATAAACAGCAGAGCAGATTTTTTTTGCGATTTATAAGATTCGATCCCTGTCTGCCAGTATTACTAACTACAAATAACTAATTTACAATATAATATGATATTTAATATTCATCATATTTAACCTTGTGTGCTTTTGCATTTACATACAATATCAATTGTGCCAGTGGTATACCCACACTTCATCTGAACTGTTTCTTCTAAAAGAAGCACACTGATGCTGCAAATAAAAGTTGCAGTTATATACAATAAAGTGCACCATTGCTTAATTTGACTACGTTCACATTCTTCGTGTGGTTTGGCCAGTAACTTATGATAACTAATGCCAACTAATGTTGGCAAACTTCACTTAGATATTACTGTGTATCTGATGTTACTGAGTCTGGTCACTAAGGACCATTCTCTATTTATTGCTGCTACTACACCACATTTAACATTTACAGTTTCCTGTAATTATCAACACACCATCTGTGCATCCCAACTCCCTTAACCACACTCCTGCTTTCTCACTTGTGTCTTTTCTTCCCACTAAAAACATATGAGAGACACAAGAAAAAGATACAAAGGGAGATCCAAGGCAACGTCCAGCTAGATTAAGTCTAAGACTGATTTCAGAGCTCTGTCGGAACTTTTGTTGGTTTAGATTTTCTATTTGCCCATGTATGCACTGACGATACATTTTCTTTTGAACAAAATTTGTTCTCCATCTTAGAACTTGTTTCAGTACAGCCAGTCACATCGGGTGACTGGTACACTACACTCACAGTCAGACAGCAGCCCGATACACTACACAAGAGCCACAGACTCTGACAAATAATCCACAGGAGCTGTCTTAAAAAGTGAAAAGTGATCTGCTCATGTCAGCCAGAAATGATGTTTTTTTTTTGTATATGTATATATTATACATCACGTTAGTCTATGTAAATGCTGTTGGGGTTCTTGTACTCCAACACCACTGCTTACAGATCAAGAACAGCCTCTTCTTCACTGTTGGTGAACAGAGCCGGAGCTCAGCCTGTCAGCTGCTGTCAATCAAACAGACACCAAAACCCACATTTTAAAAAAGTGCACTTATAATACATTACCCAAAACCTTGCTTTCAACCTGTCACAAATAAAAATAAATTAAATAAAACAAACATTAAAAACACATTCTAATTATTTTTTCCTGCAAAATTAAAAAAAACAAAAAAATAGTTAGGATTTCATTTAGACAGAAATCACTAAAGTGTGGTACCTAGTATGGAACATTGCAGACTGCTTTGATTTTACTTGCTCAGTTTTCGACTGAAGAAGGTTACAATGTTGATAAGACGCTCTATGGATTATCCGGGGTAATAGGGACAATGTTTTTGGAAGTGTTGTTGCTGTAGGTCTTTATTTAGTGTTGTTAACACTATGAAAAAAATGAAAAATTAAACAAAACACTGCTTGACACATATTACATAAGTAATTTTTTAAAATGTATTTTGTAACTGACCAAATCAGACCTTTCACCAGATGTGTGTAATGCACATGGTTGATTTTTATTTTGTCTGAGAAGCTTTTGTATGTCTAAGTGGTCGATTTGAAAAGGAGCCTTTACTCAGGATTAATTCACAGATGCAAGTGTGTCTTAGTATTGAGCCTCCAGGAAAATAGCACTGATACTGAGCAAAATACTGGACTTCAAATCCACAGCGTAACAAATCCGCTTCATCATGCTGAATACAGTAAGACTGTTATTCTGCTGTGTTCCTCTGGGACCAGAGTGCAGCTGGTTTCCTGTCTCGCCAGCTAGTTAATTAGATTCACCTGGTGTCCCAGGTGTAAATTATTTCCTGATTAGACAGTTACAAGATGGATCTTGAAATCCAGGATTGAGAGAGTGATGACTCCACACTTCAAAGGCTAGTCTCCATCGGATGTGCACGATTGCACAAAGTGACAGAACTCAAACTTTTGTGGCACAAACAACTATTGGTCAAGTCTAGAGAACTTTTTTAAGTCAACATCTTTGAAAATACCAAATGCACCAATAAAAATTACATCAAAACAATCCTCGTGGGCACCTAGTGTCCCATGTTCAGGGGCTATAGTCCCTGACACAGAGGTCATAGGGTCACTGCCCTTTCCTGCAGGTCCTTCCCCCATTCTTCTCCCCCATTTTCTTGTCTCAATCTCGACTTTCATATCGAATAAAGGCAAAAAGGCCAAAAAAATAATTTAAAAAAAACAACAACAACAACAAAAAACCCAATTCTTATTAGGGGCACCCTGGTAGCTCAAACTGGATAAGACAGAACCCCACATACAGGGGCTATCGTCCCTGACGTGGATTCAACTTCCGCCCACGGCCATTTGCTGCAGGTCTTTCCTCCATTCTTCTCCCGACTTTCCTGTCTGTCTTTCACTGTACTATCAATGAAGGTGAAAAAAGCCTGTTAAAGAAAATTATTTTTTAAAAACAATCCTTATTAGTCTGACTGACCGGATGTAGGATGCAGGTATGAACCAGCCACTGGCCGATCATTTGACTCGGCATTCTCTTGCCCTTCCACTATCTGTGTGTTACTATTTTCTTCAGTACAGGAAACAACAACAACCTCCAAGCAGCAACCTACTACACTAAGCATTTTAAGTTTTCGTTAGGATTTGGATTGTGCAGTAAGGCAGTCCTGTTATTGTTTGTCAGCGAATTATCTATTTTAATCACAGTGCTCGTCTCCCTGCATGCAAAACAATTCTACCCGCCACTATTTTGAGTAAACACCAAAGCTGCATACTTGACTAAGCCCCGTTCATGACGACTGAATTTTCTCAAAGAAATACAAACAAGTCAGAGTGTTTTTCCCCCTATAGCAGAATTCTAGGGTGGTGAATCCAGACCATTAACTTCTACAGAATGGTCTGGTAATGTAAGACTAATCCCCAAAGAACTTCATGTTAAAATGAACTTTACAGCAGAAATAAACATGTCAACAGTTAATTCATCATCTTCTTCTGCTTCATTCTGTTCAAAGTACTCCATAGAATCCATCTCAGTGAAGTTAGACTATGAAAGATTTATCCAAACCTCTAAGATATTTGTGACAGATGCTCTCAGGCACCAGCAGGGTTGACCCATATGTTTTGGTCTTGCCCGAGATTGGTGAAGTACTGGAGGTCTTTTTTTGATCTTACGTCGCTGATACTGGATCTGACTGTGCACCCGTCGCCTCAGATTGCTATCTTTGGTCTCCCTGAGGAAGGGGTTAGAAAGACTGCAAAGCAAAAGTAATCTCCTTTGCTTCTTTTATTGCCAGTCATCAAAATTACCTGTTTTGGAAAAATAGTTCACCACAGTTTCACAAGCTGATTATTTGTATTATCAGTTGTTGTTTTATAGGTGTGTGTGTGTGTGTGTGTGTGTGTGTTCAGTAAATTGTTCAGTAAACCTGTGTGAGGGTTTATTTATCTTTATGTGGGAAAAATGTGTAAAATGACTCATAGTTTAATTGCGACTGCCGCTTGATGTGATAATGCAATCAGAAAAAGTGTGACTTGGATTTGAAGCGTTGTACATCAAATTTTACATTATAAAAGGTACAAAAAGACACATGATATATGTAGGAATACATTTTTATATCAGTACCTGAAAGGCATCTTTCAGAAAAATATTGAGCAAATCAGGTTTCACTAGATGTTATTTTTTTATATGTTTCATATCGTATATTATGACGCATATTTTAGTGATGATTCGGTTTGATCCCTAAGCTACTATGGGGTTTAGACATCCCTAGTTTATTCCCTGCACCATGATCCCTAGTTTGAAATTCAGTCTCCTTTTCAAAAACAACTATCACACTATCAATTAAAAATAATCTCCCAAGACTTTTGGCAGCATTTTTCAACTCTGTGATTATAGACTGACCCACTTAAGGCACAGAAATTCTTCAAGGCAGTTCGAGGAATCCCCTCAGACTGCTGCTCTACAAGGGTAAAGTCAGTCAGCCAAAAAAAAAAAATTTTACCTTGAGGCAAGTATGAAAATTCTGTGCTAACTCAGAAAATAAGAAAATGCCAGAAGTAGTCTTTTATTTCCTACAGCTGCTGCTGTAACTAGATGACAGGTTCGGCTCATAGTTTCATGATTCAGCACCATTTAGAATACTTTCTATCCAAGCTGTAGTTTGATTCTCTCTCCTCAACAGCCACGAGACTCAGAGCACTGATTAAATTTTGGAACCACAAAATGACCGCATGGCTTTATTGAAGTAGTCTTTCACTCCCACCAAGGCCCACATAATGAAAACAGTCTGAGCCTATTGGTATACGCTATCAAATGAGCCTGTCTTTTGTCAAACTAATAACATGAGCCATCCCATTGTATCAGTCTGTTTTGATAACTACAATGGAGATCAAACAAAACAAACTAGTTCTAACTGGGTTGAAGGCAGCACAATGAGCACGCTGCTGAATACACTGATATAATAGCATCTATTCACTGAGGATATTCATGAAGTTCTCACTTTGACTTTTATTTATACGCTTAAATAAAAAAGCTCAGATAAATGATACTTCAGTAAATATGCGCTGTAGCTACCTGATAGCGTCCTATTAAGTATATGACTAAAACATTGTATTTTACATCAACCTGGTGCTGACGGTGGGTTTCAGTAAAAGGGCTGGAAAGCACACATGTATTAATGATGGCTGCAGCAGGCGAGGTGCTGCTTTTGTTCATGCCTGCTCACTATCATGGCTTACTGGGACACTTAATGGAACTGAGTGAACTATCACCTGTGCTTTCGCTGCTCTAACAAGTCAGAGGATCCGCTGTGAAAGAGGTCTATTGTGGATTAAAAAAACTAGAAAAATGAGCTTTGGGATGGATTGGAGTAATGTAGGGGTATCTACTGCGCTGTTAAACTACTAAAACAACTAAAGTTATTTGAAGTTTTGGAATTTTCGAGGTGAAACCTGTTGTTATGTCTCAAATATGCTAGAAAGATTTACCCTTATCTGGGCTGAGTACTTACACAACTTTTATAGTTCCGAGCATAGCATGTAATGATGGGTGTTATTGCATCATTAAATATGCAAAACTTTAAACTGTAAAACAATTCAAACAGATGAGTTAAATAAATCTTCACTCTCCTGCAATTGAGAAACTGAGAAATTAAGCTGTAATATGTTAATTACTGCTGTAAAATTGGACATTTTAGGTCTGTTGGGATTGACTCGCGTTTGGAGCCAACCTGGTCTGCAAGGTGGTGCAGTTGGTAGCACTGTTGCCTCGCAGCAAGAAGGTTGCCGGTGGGCGTCTCGGTGGGGGCACCGGAATCTTTCTGCGTGGAGTTTTCATGTTCTCCCCGTGCAGCGTGGGTTCTCTCTGGGTTCTCCGGCTTCTTCCCACACAGTCCAAAAACATGTTGAGGTTAATTGGTGATTCTAAATTTTCCGTAGGTGTGAATGTCAGTGTGCTTGGTTGTCTGTCTCTAAGTGTGGCCCTGTGATAGACTGGCGACCTGTCCAGGGTGTCCCCTGCCTTCACCCTAAGTCGGCTGGGATAGGCTCCAGCCCCCCCGCGACCCTAGTGAGGATTAAGCGGCGTATAGATAATGGATGGATGGATGGAGCCAACCTTAAGTGGCCATTCAAGGAACTGCAATTTTTGGCACTTCCTCATTGGCTTCATTTTTTCGGCACCACAGGTTGTTGTTTGGTCAGAGGCCAAGATGTTGAGCAGAGCAGAAAACTGGAGTGTGTTATTGCTGGTCAGGAGAAGGAAATTTTGAGTCTGGATGGGGCGAAATGTATTTTTAGAGACAATCCTCCTTCTGTCATTGGCAAATTGTGCTGAAGCTGAGTCGAGTCAACAACATCCTGCTGGCTACCCTGAAAAAAACAAAACAACTCATGTCTATTTTGTTAGGGAACTAACAATACAATGCAATATTACTATCTTGAAACATCCTGTCAGAGTTTCAGATGTGCAGCACCTTCTCATTCAGGATCAGTGTGCAGACGACTACTAGGTCTCCAGCTGCTGGTAAAGAGGAGACAGGGAATTTGCATTCTTCATTAGGAAGTGGAGGTGAACCTGGGGCCACACTTCCAGTCAATCGCAATAGTCATTCATGAATTATTCATATTTTTACACAGATCGTTTTCCAAAACAGTCTGCTGGAGGACAGGCCTGTTTGGGAATCTGGGCTGCAAGGAAACAAAACTTTGAAGAATTTTTAACTGTTAGTAAATAGAATGTCACAGAAATATTTTTAATTTTAAAAATGTGATAACATTATATAAAAATCTAAAAATTAATCAATTATTTAATTTTTAAAAAGAGTAATACCAGACTTTTTAAGGTGGATAGTGCTTGAAACACACTAAAATGTTGTTGGAGCTTTTTCAAAAAGGGGAAGTAGTGAAAATCTGGCACGTTAAACGTTCTCATTTTTTTTTAAATGAGGATAACAGGACAGTCTTTTAGAAGTCTGTCCTGAAAGACATTCATAGCTATGCACAAAGGCGGAAATAGTTGTGTAAAGAATGGGGGCAAAACACAGAATAGTGGAATTCAAACCTTGCTTACTTGTTTATCTCCTCACGTATGGCCAGTCACAACATAAAGTAGGCATTCGAATTAAATTGTTGCACGCATGTCCCCCATTCTGACCTTCTGATTAGTGTAGGGGGAAAGGTAAGATGCTGTTCAACCATATGCATTTCAGAGGGGCATCCCAATGCCTTTATACATTATCCTACCAACGCATATGTAATACTACTTCTGCTTACAGATTAATGTATGCAAATAAAATAACCAATAATAATTCAGGTCCATTTTGCATAACATTTACTTGTGATGGGAATATTCTGTAGCTAATACATACTTCCATACTTTTTCTTAATTAAATAGTTGAATTACAAAAATAAATTACGACATGTAGTCTAATGTGATGACAGTAATGTAAAGGGCAGAGTTGCAGTGAAAAAATCCTGTATCATTTGGCAGACAAAGAGCCAGATATTTTCTTCGGGCATTGGTAGAGAACAAAACAGAGCTCAAAGGAGTGTAAAGTTACAGCTGCTAAGTCATTAAAAAAACCCTAAAGATTCCAAATTAATTCTAATGTAGTGACAAAAACAACATCAACTGAAGCAAGTTTCAGTGTCCGTAAAATCTTTCATCATTATTACTGGGAAGATAACTTGCTAGAACACCAAAATATATGTGCCAGTATCCTCTATGTGCTGTGTAGACTCTCCAGGGAGGCACAGACGTCACTGTTTGGTAGTAACCATATGCATCTGTGTGACAGCATATGAGTGTTTTTACTCTGTGTTTCTGCAGGGGGTGGTCACGTAGACTTTGATGATTTCTGCGAGCTAATGGGGCCGAGGATGCTCGCTGAGACGGCTCATATGGTTGGACTGAAGGAGCTCCGCTGTGCCTTCAAACAGGTAAGAGGTTTCCCAGCTAGTAACTGAAGAAGTATCACTTCAAGCAAGTGATACAGCCTGGTACTGACAGTACTTTAAAGTGTGAAACAGGAATTTACTTTAGTGAGTGCCAAGAGTATATGGCTTGTAAACAAGTCTGAGAGAAGAGGGCTAGCTGGCTATGAATACAGAAGAAAGAAAAAAATGTTTACATCAATAGTGTTTTCATGCAGCTCAGTTGCTGCTGTCCACATTTCTTTGTCTCACCTGTTAATTTGCGCTCACTCGAATTGCCAGTTGATTCGAAATGTTGTGATGCTTCATTGAGGAAATGTTTATTGAGTTGCTTTCTTTGGCATCAATACAGAGGCAGATAGATAAGAGCTCAAGGCCCTGTTGTATCGTTGTCTCTTTACCAAGCAAAATAAATGAGGTGGTTTTATTTTTTTATGAGCACAGCTTCACACACCTGGGCTCATCCCTGTAACACAATACAGCGTGACAGGTTTTTAATGGTTACTGCAAAACAGACAAACACTGACAATGTGCTTATAATGATTATAACTGAGAAAATGTCAGAGTATGTGGTCCTGAGATTCATTTATCTGTATTAGAAATTTAACTTCATTTATTTAATTTGTTTACCCTTTTTTTCTCTTGTTAAAAGCAAAGGGGGGGGGGGAATTGGAAATCAGCAATATTTATGTTCTTAAGGTATTTACAAGCTATAGAATGCAAGATGTGCATTCGACATGAAAATACACACAAACACACAGCTATAGCTCTCAAAATGCACTTTGGAGCTCTAAAGGAAACTGTGTAAGTGAATTAACATGCAACTGTTTCCTGATCATCTGCCACTGAATCTTCTTCGTCGCATGCATTATCGCCACTGTTGTTAAAAGCTACACGCTCACTTGTTCTGATGTTTGAATCCATTTGTGGAGCATAATGAACTCGTTCTTTCCTGTACTACTTCAGAACACAAAGTTCTGCAACTTGAGAGCATAGTTTACTCTGTGAATAAATAGGAATTCATTTTCAACTCATTTCAACTCCGAGTCACTTGAAAAGTCTTTCTCACTTATGCACTAACACCTTATGAGTCAGCATGCATCCATCTGCAGACTCAAGCTGTTTTCAGACCTCATGCAGACGCTCTGTACCTACATGCTGTAAAAACAAAACTCAATTTTCACTTTTATGCTAAATGTTTTTATTTCTCCTTCTTCTACTCATTACATTGTGCATTGCACTGTATTCAGTCTCACTTTCTTCAGTATCCCAGAAACATGTGATCTTGCTCTTCCCCTCTTTCTTACCAGTGTCACCTTTGACTCTCTTTGATCTATTTATTTGTCTCTCGTTGCTCACTACATGCTTGGGTCCCCACCTCCTTGCTCTTCACTAACCCAACACGTTGCAGTTTGACTGTGATGGTGATGGAAAGATCACATTTGATGAGCTGAAGGAGGGCATGAAGACCCTCCTCGGGGAGAAACTGAAGAAAGGCGAGCTGGAGGAGATCCTTGGCGACATTGACCTCAACAAAGATGGCAACATTGACTTTGATGGTGAGCAGTTGGGGACTTGAGGGAAGAATGTGTGAGAGAGGGTAGACTCTAGGTAAAAAAAAAAAAAAAAAAAACAAGTAGTCATGAAACACTAGATGAGTGCACAACAATGATTCCCAGTCAAGGGTACTTGTACTACGTGCTGTTGCCGGGGGTATGTATAAAGGGATCATTTATCAAATACAACTTGTGACTTTTTAAATTAATATCCATGTACTTGTGTTGAACAGCAAACAACCAAAGACAATTATAAACTGATGTGATGCTTATCTTTAGTAAATTTAAAATAAACAGTATGAAGCCCAACCTTATTCAGCTGTCAACGTTTTGCTGCTGAGCATGCAAGCAAATAAATCAAAAATAGTGAGCAAACAGTATTATTAAAAACAATTGTTTGACATAGTTCCTGTAGCTATAAGTAATGAATAAGCTAAAAGTATGGATAAATACAAAGCCAGCTCAACATAGTGCCTACAGAAAAGTGAAAACAGATTTCTAAAAACTTACACCAGTTAACTAAAGTATAAAATGTAAAATAAGTGATAGCACAAGTATTCACTCCCCTTCAAAGTGAAAATGTAACGCAGGTGCAGTCACTTGGTGCTAGAAGTCACATAGTTAATAAAATGGAGATCATCTGTAGTGAATGTGTCCCAGGTGACTGTAATATAAAGACACCTGTGTCTGGAATGTACAGTCACTGTTGAATCAGTACTCCTGGCTATAACTACACTATGTGGACAAAAGGACACGCCACGCAACTCTATGACAAGGTTATTGAAAAGCATCAGTCAGGGGATGGATGCATGAAAGTTTCCAACTCACTGAATATCCCTTGTTAAATCTGTCATTAAGAAATGGAAG
>NW_007578175.1:335450-448375 GCF_000690725.1 Stegastes partitus
AGCAACCTAAACTTGAAAATTATATTGTAGCAATGTCACCTTATTTAGAAAATATAAGAATCCAGCACAGTATATCCCAGTATTTTAGAATCCATTCATTCATAATAACACATTTGGTGTAATATCAATGAAGAGAAAGCTCCTCTAATAGGGCTGTGAAAATAAAAGGTTCTGGACTGTTGGTGTAGGGAAGAGCAAGCTGGAAGGACAGAATGAACGTAGTTGAAAATTGTTTGACCAGGAAGGGGACAGAAGGAGATTTAGCCAACAGCAACATACATCGGGATTGTGCTTGCGCAGCAATCCCACCAAAACCGAGAAAGAAATGAGGTGAGAAAAGAGTGAGATAGGAAAGAGGCATGGTTAAGTCAAGGTGGGATGCCCAGAAGGGCCTATTCAATCTAATCAGGAGTGCATTAAGCCAATCGATGTACATGCCTGGACACCTGTCACATACTACACACAAAGAAAAGACACTGCTGGACAGCTCAAGGACTCTGCTGAAATTACATTACCATGTGCTGCCTCTCACACAAGCAAACAATGCAATGTGTCACACAATTCACAGTCACACACGTATATATAAATGTGTGGAGGCAAGTCAATGTGCTCATGTGCAGGCGCCATCAACACCACACGCGTGTTAGTACGATTACAGGCTGCAGTACATCCCAGGCTTACAGGTGTGATCCTGTTAGTGTTGTCTCAGCAGTCCAATCAATTACAATTATTGGGAACATATGAATAGGCATGTCAGTCCCAGAACGGATCAATAAGCAGGTGCTCCTCATTATCATCAATTAGCCCCAAGGGCAGCATTTGAGTGTATCTGCCCAGGACGGCCACATGTGCCGAACATCCCACAAGGCACACGGCTGACAAGCATTCACAGCATCTACCGGAGCTGTGAAAATGTTCCCGTGATAGGTCAGACTCGAGTGTTAGTATGAGTGGGACAGAGCTGCTTTTCCTAGTCAAGGCATGTTAGTGGGTCAATCAGAAATTAAGCTTTAGTATTCAGACAGTCAATAGATCCACACCTTCAATCAGAAATCTTTCAGCGCAAAGCCCTTCAGGAAGACAATGGGAAATGGAAGATGTGTGATTTAGCAAAGTCTGCCTCGAGCTACCTGCAGCTAGGTTTTATTGACAGGACACATTAATAGCTGCCTTGATTGACAAGTGAACTCATCAGTGAGTTGAAACAGATGGCAATCACTGGGAGAAGTGAAAAAATAGAGCTGTTAGCCTTTTAAATCTAGGCTTAAGTTCGATCCCTGTTCAGACAATCAATCGTGTGTAGCTGTGGAAAAGAAAAATATGAAACTGCTCCTTTAGTCTTTCTCTGTTTTTGTTTTAACACATCATCCCATCAGCGCTTCTATTTTTCATTAACTTGGTGATAATGGAAATATTTTGTCGCTGCATCACACCATGAGCGGTGTTAGTCTCCAGTAAAATTTCACGTGGGCTGGGAATGATGTGGCTGCATCCCATGCAGTCCTTTTATGATGGTAGATTGTCATTAGTCCTTATCAGTGATCTGCTGTCATCTTTGTCTCCCCCTGCAGAGTTCATGATGATGCTTTCTGCACGATGACCTCTGATGGAAAACGATGGAGCACACAGCGCTGCATTTCTGAGCTGTGAACCCTAAACTCAAGACTGAGGTCTACCTACTTCTATTGCAATCCCTTTTCTGTATATTTTTTTAATGTATTCAATGTATGTTTGATTGTAAAATCATCATCAAGTCAAAAAGATCGCTTTATATTTTCATAATAAAAGTTGAGATGGAATAAGCACAGTGAGTAAAGCGTGAGTTATGAAACACTTGATTGCATGTAACAACAATGCTGCACTGGCGCCCCCCTGTGGCTCAGAAATGTACACAATCATCAGAACTAGATTAGTTTTTTAACCTATTGATTTCCCACCTACTAGTGTTTGAACTTGTATTTCTTATTCAGCTGGTGACTCAGCTGGCCCTGCACATTTGTTTTCTCAATTAGCATCCCACTCTGAGTGATGGAATAGTACGTAAGCAACTGCTTCTGCCAAAGTTAGAATAGTTTTGGTTGTTTAACTTCAGAAATTTCTGCTTTTCTTTGTGTTCTTTTTAACAATTTAAAGTGGGTGAGGTTTGGTTGGAAATAGGTTATATTTTGAATGACATTAATCCAGAACTACCTTTATCAGCATCTGGTGAGTGATCGGAATTTGAATACTCAAATCCAGCAACATCAGAATCAGCACACTCATTACAGATCAAATGTAAGGACATACATTTTACTATATATGATTTACTCTGTTGTTGCATCTTTAGTTAAGCAGATCATTCATATAGAGAGGTACGAAACCTTTAAAGCCATTTTCAACTGTGTGTGTGTGTGGGGTGGGGTGGGGAGGGGGAACAACCTTGACACAAACATTGAAAAAAAGTGCATTTATTATTGAAAATTGATAACTTAAAACATTTGAGCAAAAAAGCAAGATATGCCCAAAAAGCCTTTGTACAAATGGTTTACATACAACTTACATAGAAGTCTTGACATGAGTTTTTTTTCCAAGTCCTTATGGATATTATGGACACATGGTAGCTTAAACTAACTGAGAAAAATAATACAATTAAAACATACTTCATGCGATGGCGGAAAAAAGGGAATGGTAACCAAGCAAACACATTGCGCTAATAAAATCACAATGCAAAATGGTGTAAGGCAAATGCAGTCCCCTGACTGAAGTGCTGCAGGTACCGTCCTCTCTCCTCCAAGCACACAGAGAGCAGCTTTAAATGAAGAACAACACTAACCCATTTGCTGTATACATGCTGTTTTTTCTGGTTTTGATTTGTCATAATATTGCAAGACCCCTTTATATTTTCTAATGCAAACTCAAGGTCAGAATGTACAAACACATTTTTTTTTTTTTGCTTATAAATTAATCCAGTTTTAATTAATTCAATGGGAAGCTGACTTTTTTGGTTTAAAGGAGACACAAGTTATAGGAGAACAGAACCACTGAATCTTTAACACGTTCACTGCAAAATCCCCACACAACGGCAGGGTCTCAGAGGGTCTATGACAGACAAAGCACTTGGAAGATAGGGCTGATGAGCAAAGACAGACTGTGAGCCAACCAGAGAAGAGAAGACAGGGCCGTCACAGGAAGAAGTGTTTGAAGACATAGAAACAAAATGAGATGTCATGGCCACGAGTTCCTCTAAACTCATGCTAGGAGGAAACAAGTGGACAATCTTTGCATGAGAACCAGGAAGAAATTCAGAGTATAAAAAAGATGGGACACCGATCATCTCATTCTCTCAACATGAAGGTCCTTTTTAACTCAGCAGTGGCAGAGATGGAAGTAACTAACAGTAAAGTAACATGAGTAGGAAGAAAACTCGATGCTCAGAAAAGAATACTTTCATCAGTGTTTGGTACACATACACCAGCCTTTAGGTGCACTTGGTTTTGCACTTCTCTGTTCACATGGTTTCTCTAAACCCAACTGAATGACATCTTCAAGCATCTTTTAGTGCCTTTTAAAGGCTGTATAATTAGTGTAATCATTATTATCTTGCTTTCACTTTTTGGACTTTCAGCATTTAGGATTCAGTTTCACAGAATCGCTCCGTTTCTCCTCCATATAAACATAGCATCTTATGGCCAGCGGACAAAACCAGAAAACTCTCTTTTCAATGGTCTCACCAGAGATGATACAAAAATAAAAACAGATTTGACCCTTTTCACCTCAGTCCCATTCGTACTAACCAGAAAATAGTGACACTCAAAAGTGATTGTTAGAGGCACTACTCTCTGCCGTTCTCAATAGTATCAACAAAACGTTAGCAAGTGTAATCGCAACCGCTCTTTGAATTTCTCAACAATCATTCAGGAAGTTCTCATGAAAATTAGATGCATTAAGAACAAGAGCAAGAGAAATAGTGCTATCATGTTTCTCTCTCTTTAAAAAAAAAAACTTTTTTAATGATGATTAACAAAAATTGTTTCACTGCAGGTATCCCTGAGGTGGTTTGGCCATATCTCTGGTTTTAGTGATCCACAGTTCAAGGGTGTTGCTGTTTTGCACTGATCTTATGTAGGTTTTAAAGAAATAACTGTAAATTTGGGGTCTTGTGGCCGTAAGAAGAAAAATAATGGGATCAGCTATTGGTAGAAACAACGTGAGACGTCGATAGAAGTTGCTTCTTAAATGTCACTTCACAGTTCAAAGGATGTTTGTTGTGGGAAGCTCTAGTTGTTGGGGATGCTCTGCAGATATGTGAGGATGTGCTGGATCTTCACCAGGCGTTCTTTGAGGCTGGTCATGGAGAGGACAGAGAGCTGGTACCGAGGGTCAATAGGCAGAACAGCCAGCAGCCACCAGCAGCAGGCTGGACCATTTGCAGTTGCCTGGAAAGGAAGAAAGAAGAGCGTTAACAGCTTTGACCCAAACAAAAATATCTCTTGAAACTTGCATTTTTTTATTCTGTGATTTTCTTTTTTCACTATCTTAGTTAAAAAGTGCCGTCTGAAAGAAAAAATAAAGTGAATGCATAAAAGGAGTAAAGACAACAATACAGCAGGAGACCTAGGACAGCAAAACTGTAAACAGAGGCAGTACAAACTAAATTAGTGCACATAAGAATTTAAAACACAACAAGCTTTAGTAGTCCATCTTCATATCACCTGGATTTATATAATAATAACAATAGTTTTTGTTTTATAGTTGCAATTTTAGAAATATTAAATATATTTCATATTTTCTGGTTCTGAGAAACAGTTTTCCACTTTCTCTAACCCCAACTGTGTCATCACAAGCGATGAAATCAATCTCCCGTATCATAACAAGTTTCTCCCGGCAAAAACTGTGCAACAGTAGTCTGGACCAGCCATCAGCACCTCAACAGCTCCTGTGTAACTGCCATGCAAAGCTTTGTGCCACTATTACTGATCGTGTTACAGAAGCTTCACTGTTTCTCTATCTGCCATCTATAGCTGTGAATTGTCAGAGCTGTAATGAAATCCATTCATCCATGACACCTTTTCAAACCAATCTGCTAATAAAAAATGTACAAATGTAGTTTTTAAAATGCACTTTTATCCAGCATCAAGTTAGCCACAGCACATTCAACATTTATAGAGGTCTCTTGCTGCTTCCAAGTTCTAGCTCTCCAATATTCATTTTTTAATACTTAAGTACTTCCTGTTACATGACTGACAATTAAATGAACACTCAGTCCTACAATACTGGAATGAGTTGAAACATGAATGACCATTTACAGTAATCTGCACAAGGAATTCATGACTGCGTCACAGTTAGGCAGCTGAAAAAAATCCTGTTTTTTTTTTTTTCTTTCAAGTCAGCAAGCCTGAGCCAGTTACAAAATGTGCTTAACACTTTGAAGGATTGGAGGTGGGTGATTACTATGTCTGTGCTACATTTCACTTAAAGACAAGTGCCCTGGCCACTAACCAAAGAAGTTCTGCGTTCCCTTGAAACACAGAAGTTCAGAAATTACATAACAGCTCCAAAAACTGTGGTTGCTGCCGAGCTTTTTTAGTGTGTGCACACGTAGTAGAGTTGGGGATTCTTTTCATGACACTGTTCTGACGCAACAGGGCCAGAGGGATTAGGTATGAAGCCCCCATTAAGCTCTTTAGCCTATATTGTCAATAGACTCTGCCCTGTGGTCGTCCTAAGAACGGAGCTATAATCCCTTTCAGCGCTACAGGCTGCGAGCCAGAGCTACAGCTGAGCACACACAACAACTGCTTTCCGGTATTAAGATCTCAGAGGCAGGTGAATCCATGGCAATGTGTGTTCCCAAAAAGGCAAGTGTGTCATGAGCTGATCCAATTGTACACCAAGCATTTAGCATGTCTAGCATCATCAGTTCAAGTCATAAAAAGCTTTGCAAACCCTGCAGTCTTTTGAAGAAAATTACTGCTTTTGTTGAGTTCAGCATATACCGGTTTTGATAATCATAATAATCAGTCTTCCTGCTGTACAGTATTTTTTACAAATTGATCTCGACAAACTATTATACTGCTTCTCAACTAAGTTTCTATTCTGGGCAGTCAGCACATCAACAGAAGCTTAGGTATTATTTTCGAGTTCACTAATTCTAAATGAGGTCTGCATTGCAGCTCTGCACACTGTTCATAATATACAGTATTAATAATAATGCTATTGCAAGGCCAGTCATTTCAGCCTTTCTATACATCAGCAATTTTTTGTCTGACCATTGCAGTTACTGCAGCTAAATGCAAACAAAAACATTTTTCTAGCTTAACAAACTCAAAGATCAGTGCAAATATATATAGTTGTGTGATTAATGATATTTTGGAATATAAGAAGATATTTATTCTGGGCAGAGGTAGGAAAATCTCTGCAGGTGACTGTATAAATACACTGTGCCCTAGTCGTACCTGAATGTCAGCTTCTCGGTCTGGCATTGGTCCAAAGTGCTGCAGGATCTGGTTGTGGAAGCGGATCTTCAGGTTCTGGAACCAAACTCGGGCCTGCTCATACACGGCATCATGCAGCTCTTGTAGTCTCTCTAGTTCATCGCTGTCCTCCACCTAACAGGCAAGAATCAGTCATTAAATACATGAAGATGCATACACACATACACCCTGAATCTTTTCAGTAATGGTCACTGTGGTTCTTACCCTGCAGTCCTCCAAGTGCTCGATGTCAGCTGTACTGTAACCATCCTTCATTCCTCGAGACAGAACCCGGAAGCGTTTTCCTCCGATCGTGTCCACTACTGAACGTCCATCAGGAAGGAAATGCACACTCCTGATGATCAGCATGCAGCCATAATCTGCAAACCTGCAGGGAGGAATACAGTCGTTTATTTAGACAATGCGGTGATGCCTCATAGGCCTTACATAATGAATTACATTGAACTGATGTCTACGGTGAGACCTAAAAGTCATGACCAGGAAATCCATGAAGACTTTAAGCAACTGCTTTCAAAACTAATGACTGATGTTGCAGAAAGTCATCTATAAAGTAAATAATATAACACCATACTGAGTGCCTGTGCTTGTGTTCTTACCCTTTCTGGGGGTCACTGATGCACATCCCAAACTGCCGCGTGCCCGTGTCCATGCAGCGGCGAATCATGAGGCGGTAACGTGGCTCGAAGACGTGTAGAGGACAAGGCACAGTGGGGTAAGCCATGGTACACACAAAGATAGGCACATTCTTCGTCAGGCTACAGACAAGGAAACAAAGGGAGAAGCCATTAAAATCACTTTGCATCTTTTGCATACAGCAGCATTTGATAACCAAGATTGGAATGAACCAGATGATAAGGCAGCTTACTCGGAAAGCTCTCTGGTCTCCTCCAGATGAGTTTTAGTTCTCTCTGCATACTCCTGACTCAAATACTGTTTGATCAATGTGTCCAGGATAGTTGTCACCATGTACTTCCTACATGCTAGATACTGGAGAGAGCAGAAGATGAATTAACAGTTAAAACAAGAAGCAAGAAACATTTTTATATTTAGTATAATGGTAGCTACAGTAAGTAAGAAGAGTGATACACAGAAATAAGACATGCTACGATTGGTCTCTCACCTCTTTCAGACTCTGTTTACAGAGGGGACACTGGGGTGTGTGGTCTAAGCAGCGTTCCAGGCAGTTTTTACAGAAGGTGTGGCCACATGGTGTCGTCACAGGCTCATAAAACAATCTGTATTTATCAGAGAGATGAAACAATCAGCTGGTTGGACTGGATGCCAGAAGTCTGGCTATGAATCACATTTCCATGGACTGATTTGAGTAGGAGGTAAACGTGTACATGCAGCACACTAGTGCATTCTTACCTCATGCAGAGAGAACACTCCAAGTCATTGGGGTCCAGCAGATCTTTAGGAACACTTCTGCAGGTTTTAGATTTGGCGTTTTGTTGTTTGGAGCCTTTTGCCACACCTTTGGTCAGCCATAGAGAACAAAGTATTTTAAAAATTAAAATGAAAAATAGTAAGAAGAACAGAAAGTAGTGCAGCTAGTTGTTTTTCTCACCTTGTTTTTTATGCTTGCTACTTCCACTGGAAACAACACAAGGTTCAGTGTCTGACACGGACAGCTTCCTCTTCAGTAAACTCCCCTTCTCCTGGTCCCCTAGTTGAGGAGCAGAGCAAACTCTCTTAAGCCCCTCCTCACCACAGCTAGAGCCGTGCACTCGTAGCGAAAGAGCTCGGCTCAGACCGGGACGCTCCAGACTCTCCCAGCGTTTCTGAATAGTGACAAAAGACTTGGGGTGAGAAGATGATGGTGGCAACTGCAGTGGATCTGTACACTAATAAACTCTGATTTCAGTATCATTATTCAATGTGCTTGTACCTCCTGGTTTTCCAGATAGTGTGCGGAGAGAGCACGGACCTGGTGTTGTCTTTGGACCGGGCTCTGCGGTTCAACTTGTGCATCTGTCTCAAGGGTTTTACTGCGCAAGTGAGGCAATGTGTTGTGCGTTGTTTCTCTCAGGCCCACCTTGACATTCTCATCAGCTGGAGAGAGCAGGTCACACAAGATCTGTAAAAAGAGAGTTAAGAGTTAATGCAGTCCTGACAGACTAGGAAACCTGATTTTCACATGTGTTAAATAGATTTAAGAGTTAGTTCGTGTCAATGTGCATGTTCGTGTCCCATATTTGAAGTATAAATCGTCTGCACTTGTATAACGCTTTTCTCCCTTAGTGGTACTCAAAGCGCTTTACAATGTGTTTCTCATTCACCCATTCACACACACATTCATACACCAATGGCGACAGAGCTGCCATGCAAGGTGCTGCCTGCCATTGGGAGCAACTTTGGGTTCAGTGTCTTGCCCAAGGACACTTCGACTGTGGAGGGGCCGGGGATCGAACCGCCAACTTTGCGACTAGAGGACAACCGCTCTACCACCTGAGCCACAGCCTCCTATTTATATTCATAAATCATAGCCAAAGAGTCTTGTTGGAACATAAGATTCAATCTCAACACCAGACACACACATCCAGTAAACCTGATGTACAGACAACACCCACAGTTACCAATGTCAGCAGTAATGTTAAGCCAGTAATATCTGCCTGGGCAAAAGTTGTTACAAGTCTTTACATTTGAGTGGCAAAAATCTGCCCTTTTAAATGTCTGTACGATGCTACATGTGGCAATAAATGCAATGCAGAAACTCAAGGCTTAAAACACAGTTTCTAGTGAGAGAAAAATACTATATTTGTTCTCTCTACACAATGGGGTTATTGACAAAAGATTTAACTACAGAATGCTGTAGTTTGTTCACAGATTTGTCTTGTGCTATGTTCAGAATAGATATTTCTTAGTTTGAACCCAGCAGCAGAAAATATTGACATTTTTTCCTGGGGTTTCAGTTAAAAGCATAAGAGACAACAAGTTCAGTGATTAAACTATTTAGGATAATTATTATGATTATTGCAGTGTTTTTATTTCTATCTATTTCCTATTTCAACTCAGTGTAGCCATATTCTAAGCATCATTTCAATGCTGTGACATTTCTTCGTGAGGACCACTAGGACAGAGGCTGTCATTGTTCTTTTCATTAATTTGCTGTTTTCACGGCTTTGGTATTGACGAAGCTGTTGAGACGCTAAGTGAGATTACAGGCTGCACAAACTTGATTTGACGGTCTACTGATGCACGCTGTCTGGCTCCCACACTGTTGAAGATTGATGTCTAGTCTTAGTGGCTCTTTCCAGATGGAAAGGATAAGGAATTTAGATAAGATGCCAACACATTCAGCATCCGCGAACAACAAGTCTAATCAATTCTGCACACTTTTAACCATGTGAAAACCTTATAGACAGATGATTCAGAGACAACTGTGGACATTTTTATGATTTACAAGTAAATATAAAACAGTTTCATCAGATAACGGAAATGATTTTTTTTCCCCAGACAATTTATGTAGTACTACATGTATGAATCATTTGAGTGTCACTTGCATAACTGCAGTGTTGCATTCTGTCTGTGAAGGGGTACTAATGTCATTACAGGCTGGGTCACAAGACCTGACCCACAAACAACTTATGTAATTCCCTGACAGACGACCCAACACAGACAGAAAGAATGGACAATATTTATGGCTGAGAATTTGTAAGTGCAAATTACAAATTCTGATATATTTTCCTGAAAGTCCCTCTGAAGTTATCGATTTTGCCTTATAAAACTCATCTTGGTATTATAAAGTTATATATTTGTAAGTTTTTTCCATGAACACAATTCTTCCGATCCTGAAACAGCTTAAAGTTGCAATGGTTTTAAAACTAGTGTTACAACAGATTAACCCCTTAAGTCCTAGAGTATTTTTTCAATTTCCACTTAAAAACATTCCTGAATTCAGTCCATAAAAGCTGCACCACTGCAAGGCAAAAATTAACAAACTCAGCCTCTACCAATAAGAGACTCTTGAGAAGAAAATCTAAGAATTCAAGTCTTCTTGTCCCCATCACTGGGCAAGAATGAGATTTGAAAAACCACTGCAAAACATTTCAATTCTTTACTTCTGTGGAATCAAAACTGTATGTTAGACTTGAAAGAAAACAATGAGTTACTAAACACTGATGATACTGAAACTGTAGCCAAAATCTGATAAAGCACAAATAAAGCACAACAAGTGCTGCATCCATTTTAATCATACTAGTGCTAGACGCCATATTTACTGAATGGGCCAAGAGTAGACACAGCCTGGTCCCAGTACAGCAACCTACAGGATTAAGGGGGTTCATTTAGCAAACATTTTATTTAGTTTTGTCAGTAAACTTTATAGAGTGACCAATATCATCATATTTAACCAAAACATAAAACAATAAGTCTTTTGCACATCCACTGTGTCAAAAATCTAACTTAATGAATTATTCAGTTCTGCCATTTGTATGTTTCTCTCAAGCAGCTATTTGACCGACTAAACATTTCTTATTTTGCCTTTTTTCCAATTTAAAAAGATCAACATAAATGACCAACATATTACAGCAGTTTAGATCCTTTTAAAACCACAGCACGACAAGTGGTCATTTCATAAGGATGCTTATAAAACACGGCAAATCTACCATGTTTCTTGGTAAATGGTATATTTCGTAATTCATCTTAAATAAGCTTTTAACATCCATGCAATGACAAAAGACCAATATAGTGCAACAGCAGATGCTAGATGTAAATACAGAAGAAATGGCTTTGTGCAATAACAAATAATGGAACAAGTTTTCCCAGCTATGCAGTCAAAGAAGTGGGACACTCATGTGCCCTGACTCATAGAAGCAATTGTGTAACAGTAAGAATTCCACTTTCCCTTGTTAGCATTAAGGCAAGCTCCTAACAGCCGTCTTGCATAAACACTATGTGACCTCAACTGACCACTTGCAGGATGACGGCAGAGTCTCCTGTTTCTTCTTTCACACTGCCAGCACACTAATCCTAACTCACTCACCTTTTCCACTTGTCTTTTAGCACAGGGGAAATCCTCATCAACAGCCAGGCAGTGGAGGAAGACTTGGAGAGACTCATCCACTTGACCCATTTCATGAAGAACCATAGCTTTCCTATACAAAGCCTGAAAGGACAAAAAGAAGAAACAGATGTTTTACCTCTATATCAGCATTAACGTTTATACTGGGTATTAACTTTTATGGGTTATCATTTTACCTACTGTTGATAGTAAGTGCTGTTGTTTTTATATCTTTAAAAAAAGGCTTTAAAATCATACTGAATGAACAGCCAGACAAAACTGATAATAAACATATATGTCATTAACAATTCAGCAATAATCTACATTACACAACAAATGAACATAATATTCTAGGCTTTGACAGACATTTGGCCTCCTGTTTGTGATGCAATAGTCTTTAATGGATTTGACCTTAATCACTGCATTCTACGTTACAGCCTAGAAAACCATCATTAGTCATGACACTCTTTTGTAACATATTTACTCTAAGAGAAGCACTTTTATTCAGCACTAAAAATAGAAGGTTATTAGACATAGACATAGATATAGACATAACTTTAAACAAATAGAATGAACACAAAGATTTTTTTTGCTCGTGAATTTGGGGTTCCCAAGTCATGAATTCAAATCAACTTCAAAACTGTTTGGTTCAATAACAAAGTGAAAGACTAAAGAAATCCGGCATTAACAAACTGGCCTACAATTTATAGGCCATTAACTTGTAACTACAATCAACTAACACAAAAAATGCGGTACTCCTCTTCTGTGGCTTTGAAGGCAGCGTTCTTAAAATACACCCTTTTTTTCAGTAGAGGTCGGCTGACCAATATATTAGAACAGACTGAGTGACAGACTGGACACATACCAGACTCTAGTAAGTGAAAGGCTGTTGTGTGAACATACGTACACAACCTGGCAATGTTGCCAATAAGTTGTCTGGCACTCAGTTTGGCGTAATCACAGCAGAAATGTTCAATAGTATCTTGAATTTATGTAACATTTGTTCTTTTTAATGTTTATTGGTGGTTTTAATCCTGGTTCAATCATGTAAAGCCTTGTGCAACCTGAAACTGTCGTAAAAATGCAGTTTATTGATAATATTTATTAACTTTGTTTTGTTTCTATTATTAATACAAAATAAAAAATAACTCTAGCATGAGTGAGTGACCTACTTCAGCAAAACAGCTGGACCTGGGACAGAATTCTGTGTCCTCCAAAGCCAGACGATACTGTTTCAGAGCCATGTATGCCTCTGCTCGAGACAGTCGCGCCACCACTGTCCTATCTGGATCTGCAAGGGACATGAGGAAACGGAGAGGGAAAAACGTCATTATTAGCTAAAGGAAATAGTGTGTGTGTGTGTGTGTGTGTGTGTGTGTGTACATATATAAAAGCACAACTTTCAAATCATTCAGTTGTTGGCTAATTACAAACACAGCATAAGTAATACTATAATAATCATACAGATATGAAATTGTCTATAATGTACTGGGTAAACCTATAAGTTTTTCTAGTTATACAGGTAGGCAGCGTTTACCGCAACGTAAAGTATTTACTGCAAGTCATACATTATGTAATACCATTATAGATTAACTGTGTCGATGAACTCTCTGTAACTCTGCAAAAAATATGAAGTTTGAAAGACCAACAAATGATCATGGTTTTAGATTTCTTTTCCTAATAGTAGTTTGGATTGAAAAGAAGAAGCTTGAAGCCTTGTAGAGGCAGCCGTATTATGTTACATCTAGAAAAACACTTTAACAAATGACTAAATTGTCTACAAATATAGAAATGATGATAAACCATACATTTTGTGGGATGTAGGCTGTGTTAAAACAAGACATCAGTCAGTCATCCAGTTACCAAACTATAGCAATCTGTTGTGAGTTGATCCAAGTCCTTTGAAGCAAACTGTCCTGCAGACTGACAACTAATAAATTCTGTCAGTAAATTAGGTTGACCCACATTCCATCAAAAGTTCAATCAGTTTAAATTTCTTCACGGATTGGGCTGGTATAGTTCAGTACAGTGCATCCTATCAATCCCAGTAATACATTATCTTTCATTGAGACAATTTAGGGTTTAGCTCACTTTTCTGATTTATGCCATATGCTAACGTGAACAGGGCTACTGATAGTTTGTCTAGTTAGCATAGCATCAGCGAAGCATCCATAAATATCTGGAACTCTGTGTTCTGCTTCTCGAGTCATCTGCAGCTCTGTGGGCCACCACTGGCAAAAGCTGATAGCATGACTGCATCACTCCTACATTGGTATCTGTTTGTGTTCTCAACTCAATGTCAAGTGACAGCCTTTCTTGTCAGAAGCTGAGATACTAGTTATAGTCATGTGGCCTTTAATAAGGCCAGCACTCAGAGTTAAATAACACAAGTCCAAAAAATATTAATTTTACCACCAAACGTACTATGAACACCGGCATTTTATAATCCTAATGTTTTCAGGTCAGAGTCATTGAAGTTCTTCTAACACAATGATTTGACTGGTAATGTCTGAGTTACAGAGGTCAACGGGGATGCAGAGGGTTACATGGGACATTATGTCACTTGAAGGTCCAGAACTATTTTCCAGACTACTAAGCCATTTCAAGGCACAAGGCACATTCATATCTGAACTGGAATGACATAAAATAAGTGACTAAAAGGCAAACACCATGGTTCTTTCCTAGTTGATTGAAGGTTTTTAGGATTTACTGGTAATTAAATAAACCAAAGCCCTACTCTTCTTGCAGGGCAGTGCAATACCCATAATGCACCATGCCATTTCAATGTGTATTTTTAAATTCTACTTCCATGAAGGCAGCCACATGATAGCAGCAATACTCTTGTCCTTTTCAAAGATCAGTTGCTCAGTGTACATGCATTCAGTTTCCAACTCCACTGGAGCATCCGTGGGTTCCTCAAGGACTTTTCTGATGGTCAAAGAGAGCATTACTCATCTCACTTCACCCACACTGGGTTTTCCTGTCAGTATTTGTTTCTGCACCTGCAAAGCTTACAGCTAGGCAGAAGCACCCTACTTTAATTTCTCCCATTGCATAACGTTACAACAGCTAACTTGCTAGCTTGCTTGACTGTCTATCTGCACCACCAGCCTTCCTTGCCCCCTTAAACTGACCCACAAGTTGTCTCCTCATTCCATTTTAAAACATTTATGAAACAGTGGTTCGTAACAGCCATAACAATTACAAAATACGACTAGCCCCCTCCACCACCCCCCGAGATAAGTTACAAAACCTGGCCCTGTGTGTGTCACGACCTGCCTTATGTAACCTGCATGGAGCGCGCATGCTCAGATCGTGAAATTTCGTAAGCAGGACCCACCAAGGGCAGCCAATGGGAGGGGACAAATTTCAGTACAACGGGTTAATGATGGTGGCTTTCAAAAAATGTTGGTCAGTAGAACTCACCCTAGTTTTGCCCTTTTGGTGCACTGACAACGCATGCTGTAACAGTGTCATGCTACTGTGTGTTTCTATGATTTCTACACGGTGTCGGTTAAGTAACGTCTCTAATAACACATCGTGTTCCTGCCTGCTCAGTGAGGGTGCGCAGCAGACACACCTCTGCCGACAACATGGATGTACATCTGTGTTAACAACACTCACCTGACCGAATAACATCGCTCGCTAGTGACACAGCCTCCTGGTAGCGTTTTCTTCTACACAGCGAGTCCACCTCGCTTAACGTCTTTGACTGTTTCAGCTCGTCCGGGAACCATTTGTCTAAAAGTCCGCACAGAATAACACTCGCCTTCTCCTCGCCCCTCACGGGTTCACTGCATAGCCTGCACTTGGAGAACAGCCGCCGATGGTAACACCGTTTACAATACGAGTGTCCGCAGGCTATGGTCACAGGTTCACCCAGGAAGCTATTGCAGTTTGGACAGTCAAACACGTCCTCCCCGGAGCTGTCCTCCGCGTCCCGGCTCCGGCCCGACACCGACTCGGGCCCAGCCGCTTTCCACTTAAAGTTGCGGAGGATACAGTCAACAAAAGTGCTTAGTTGTTCCGGTCGTACAGGAGAATACCGCATAGCCACCGAAAACCAGTCAATGGCTTCTTTGAGGCAGTTTTCCGATGCTAACGCGTTGGCTTTCTGTAGTATAAGTTGATGGTGGTCCTCCTCTTCAGAGACATTGTCCCAGTCAGCGCCGATGAAGAAGGCGCTTCTCTCCTCCGGGGCGTCCTCCACTTGCGGCTGGAGCGACATTGTAGCGTCAAAATAAAAAGGAAAATTAAAAATGTTATGAATCTTTCGGTTTTCGTCTGTTCGCGTGTCTATACATTTCTATAGCTGCCGCGGTCCCTCACCGTATAGTGAACGGACTTTCCCATAGATACCCGTTTGTTACATAAAAAAGACACGGTCACGTGATCGGTGGAGTCAGGCCGTGATTGGTCAGAAGCTGCCGGTTACAAAACCTGCGCCTCAAAGTTTCATAACTACGGAAGAGACGCAGTGAAGTTGACTGACTGTGCCAGATTTCAGCGCTGCCGTTTGAACTTGTGATGCCCTAGAATCTGCGCACACTTTATAACGCTGCTCAGTACAACAAATCCTAGTCTCTTATACGACTAGTTTTTTTTCAACACGTTTAGAAATAACTTGGCGTTTTTGAAAGATGTTCGGAAACTTACCGGGAAATCCCATTTGTAAGTGCTTGTGTAACACGATTTTGTAACACCACCCCATGTTTAAATTTTATATAATTTATTTCATCTCCCCTAACAGTTTTTTTTTATTCCCGCTTTCTATCAGCTGCTTTCTTCTTCATAAAACAGTTTCTAGTTGGCTTTTGCATAACATGCACAAATAAAAGTAGGCTTTATGTGACTTGTGACAATTGTTTTGCATAAACTTGCATAATATTAAACCCTTAAGTAACAACTTTGCATGCAGTTTCATTTTGAATTCTTTAATTTTGTGCTCAAGCTGTATAACTCATGAAGAAATATGGGGCAGATGCCATTCTCACCTAAAGAAAAAAGGAGCACTGGTGGGCCTCCCATGGGTCAGTGATGACCTGGTATTTGTGACTCATCAGAGCCAACTCTGTTTATATTTATCCAGCAGCATTGTGGTGATCACACATGTATATTATGAATACATACATATGTGTGCACATCAGTTGCTTTATTATTCGTTTAGAACTAAGATCCTGCACTTTATGCACGAATATATACCTGCACTTTAAAGGTGCAAAACAGACGTTCAGGTATTTTACTTTTAGTGCCTATTTTTTGCCTCATGGCATAAAGAGAGTCCACCTTTTCAAACCTGCTGTTGCTTGACACAAGAGTTGCTCTCTGCAAATGTCACAACATGTTGCCCTGACTGTCGTCTCCCGAAGCCTTTAGTAGCACGTCAAATAGAAAGAACATTTCAAAAGCAAATGACATTACAAGATCACATGCCTGAGGTCATAATTTATTTAGACTTTTTTAATGAATGGATTCATCACTGTATTAGATGGCAATAATGATACTATATTAGCCATTAAACAGGACAGCCTTCTGTCCTCTTGCCACTAATTTGAACATTTTCAGCAGTTCTGGTCTAAGGGATGCACATGATGTACTGTGTGTCACATTTTGTTTGGACAATTTCAGGATTATTACCAGTGGAGAATAAGCATGTACAATAATTGCAACAGTGCCAATGTGAACAAATCACCACAAATAAATAACTAAATCAGCAAAATAACTTTATACAACATCAAAACTTTTTTTTTTTCTGTTAATATCATGTTTCTAAACTTATGCATACATAATACAGTTGGGCCTTAATGAATGTCCAGGTTGAGGCTTTGGGAGCTGCAGAGTTTTATGCAAATGGTCGTTTGCTGTGTTGGACGCAGTGAATGTAAGCTGGTCATATTGTGTATAATATTGTCCTGTGAACTGAAAATATTGCATAGTTCAATTCAGTTTGATTTGTAGAGTTTATTTGTATAGTAAATTGTATTTGAGAACTGTCAGATTGGTTGATATAGTGATAATAATATTAAAGGTAGTTATAAATGTGTTAATAATAAAGATCAGAAGGCATCTGAGCCAATAACCTTTATCAGTAAGGGAGATTTGAAGCTTAATCTTAAAAGTAAAGGTCCTTGCCTCCTAAACCTAAACTTGGAGCTGGTTTCACAGGAGCCTGACTCTTTCATTTTTGGAAACTATAGGAACCCCATGTAAGCCTGTTTTGTCAAAGTGTTTCTAACACAATGGAGTCAGTTCATTTCCGTAATGTAACAGTTTGGACAAACTTTGGAGATAATTTCCATAATGTAGTCGAGTTAGAATGAGTTCCAACAGGATGTGAACCTGATGGAGATTAGGATATCGTGGGGGGAGACTGACACCTAGTGGTCAAATGACGTCATTACATTAGTGGAAACGCGCAAAGGGGATTTTAAAAATATATGAAATGCTCCACGAGGAAGAATGGTGAAAAAAAAAAGATCAAAATGAAATAGATGTAGTGAATATAGTGACAATATGGCTGCTCAATTCTGTTTTCATACTAACCAAAATGTGGGTTTTTTTTAAAAAACAACAAACAAACAAACAAACAAAAAAACTAATTTTCATGCAGATGTTACCAAAAGTTTAAAACTTAAGAGGAGACCCAGAGATCATATAAACGTATGACCTTGGTTTTCATCACTCATATATTTGTTTTATTAAGTTTTTGCTTTTAACCCAGTAGCTTTTTTAAGAACCTTCAGCTTTAACTTGGGTTTAAAACAAAGATGTGAGCTGTAAAATGCAATTCAGTATATATTTTGCATGGGTGATATGATTTGGTGCATATTATGTTGAACTTATGTGTCTACACTCAGGCTAAACAGGAGCAGAGTAGTCTGTGTCTGCAGTAGAGGAGGCTGCATTTCTAGACAGTGCCATCTACTAAAATAGAGTCGTCAGAGAGTAGATTTCATTTCAAAGCATTTCTGGCCAAGATGGATAACAACTGCAGTGTAAATACAGAAAGTTTAATTTTGTTAACATTAAAAAAGTTTTGATGTCTTCAATTAGACAAGAGAGTTATCAACAGCTTGCAAAAAAGGATCGCATCTTGCCTCTCCCCAACCTTTCAAATATCTGTTATAGATCTTGTGACAACATAACATATAATTAAATTATTTTACCTGATAAGGAGCCAATTGTGCAAATTACACAATTTGCTCAATGTGCAACTGTGAGCAACCAAGTTAAATTGCAGGACAGAAACTAGTGTCTGGGTGGAATAAACCTTTAAAACTATGTGTTCTAAGCACTTTAGGTATCACCCTGTTCAGTAGGTGGAGTTGTTGTGAACAGCAAGGGACCTAGAAGTGTGGTCCTACAACCACATTAGTAAATCTGCAGACTCCTGCACTGCAGACACATCATATTAAAACAAATATATTATATACAGTCTGTAGAGGGCAGTGTTGAACTGTGTAACAGACATAAGTTGACTGCCAGCCAGCTCAGTGGTGCCCTAATGTTTGGATTGAGACACTTCAACCAGAGAACAGGTGGATGTGTTCCAAGCCTCTAGCTCCTGTGTGTCATACAGGTTGATCAAGAAATATCTGAAGGATGGAGGAAAAGGTTGCCAAACGTGCTCAGCTCAGAATGTTAAAGATCTTCAAACTGGGGGAAAACAAATGCATGCAAAGTCCAAAATACCTGGAGACATAAAGAATCTTTTCAGTCATTAAGCTTAGTCATGGAAGATTTTTATTCTTATTCATCTGCTTCAGTAAGTGTTCATGCTGCTTGTGTCTCTGTTGATAATGTAGTATGAGCTTCATTGTTGCAGAACTGTTGTTTCTGTTACTGTTGTAGCATATCTTTCTTTCTCGTTCCCTCTCTGTCGCACACATGCACACACACACGTGACCATACTTCCAGCCATATCAGGACTGTGACACTATCTCAGTGTGTGTTGGATCAGACTCTGCCACATGTGCCAAGTGACTCCGTCATTACTGTGGAAGTTGCATGTCATTGTGTGTGTACGTGTTTGCATAAGTGTCAGTGTAGGTTCATGCACTAATGCACAACATCTTAATTTTTTTGAGGACAAACAGGCAGATCTGTTTTTCTCTGCTCAAAAACATCCCTTCTTACCTTTGGAATTTCTGAAATATTGAGATATGTTGAGGAACGATGAGGTCAGCTGGACTGTAGAAACACTATGTGACTAAACGCTCATTCTTTTCCATGTTGACTCTTAAAATATGGCCTTATCTCGATGACATACCACTTCTGTTGCCACAACAGTGCTGCAAGTGATCCATCAGAACATTCCAGTTCACATGGAGACATGTGACCCACGGTTCCTCTCTGATATTTGTCATGTCTGTGGGATTTCTATTCACTAATTATGTCGGTAATGAAGCTGGGAGAGAAACTACAGGTTTAGCTGCACAATGTGATGCAATAAATACATCTGCAATAAGCAGGTTCGTCTGCATAGTGCTGACTGTTTTGTGAATATGGCACTTGTCAAAGATGCAGTGAAGACAAATGAATAGATCCAAGTACATGCAGTGACTTTGATGGTTTGTGTAGTTAGATAATTATATTGTCCCTCAGTCTGCTGTCAATCCTGCGACAACATTTCTGTCATCTATCTGCTAGACAAGAACCGTCCGTCCTGATCCTATCTGTTTAAGAAATGAAATAAACATGGATATCTCCCCTTATTACATAATTAGCTAAGAAACACCTGGAGGGAATTTATTACATCTGGCACAAACATCCACTTGGGCTCAGAGATGAACCGATTAGAATTTGGTGGTCAAAGGTCACAGTGACCTCACAAAACAGGTTTTTGGCTGTAACTCAAGAATTCATGAGCTGATTATAATAAATTTCACACAAAAGTGTAATAGGATAAAACAATAAAGGGATTGTGTTTTATCCAAAAAGCTAAAAGTCCCCTTGACATCATAATGTTCTGCAAGAACTTTTCTGGCCATTATGGAACGCCACAGCTCAGAACCGGAGTGGGATTGCGACCAAATTTAACATTTGGTCTGACACAGACTGGTGACAGTAATCTTGGATTCCCACATGTCTTTTGAGCTGCAGGATTGAAGATTTGTGTGCAACATCTAAGGTTTAAAATTTGAAGTGTCTTTTGAGCAACATCCATATTCATGGCATTGTCTACGGTCATTGCTACCATTTTATGTTCTGTCTATAGAATGGAGTTTATTGGCCAAACGTGAACACATATAAGGAATTCGACTGGTTTTTGTTCCTCTGTTTAAACTTACATGCTTCATAGTGTCTACTACATGCATGAGTCTGGACAGACATGGATGTAAACTACAACTCAGCTGGCTGGCAGAGATGTGAGGTGGTAATTCTAGCTGATTAATTCTTGACAATCTGGAGGAACAACACACACACTGGAGAATGCACACTTTTATATTCATTTATCAATGTGGGAAACCTTTTGCGCTTGATTCTCAAACAGCGGTGGCAGGAATGCAGCTCTGGTGCTGACTCTTGGTCAGCCTTATCTGGCCCAGCATAATCTTGCAGAGGTGTTTGGGTTCTCAGGAAAAACACATACACAAGTACATGAAAAAACCCACCGGTATTGGAGTACGCAAGCAAACACACGTACACATACAAGAAGACACAGACTTTGCCTGTAGAGGTTTATGTTATTCAGACAAGGAGGGAAGACAAATCTATTGAATGTCCATGACAAATTCAAAGGCAAGGACACGCATGCGTCTTGGGTCACATCTGGTTTTTTTGTTTTATTTTACTTTATTTTTTTGCCTTTTTGCCTTTATTGGATAGGACAGTCGAGAGAGAGAGACAGGAAAGTTGGGGAGAAGAATGGGGAAAGGACTTGCAGGAAAGGGCCATGGGTGGGATTCCAACTCATGACCGATGCATCAGGGACTATAGCCCCTGTACATGGGTCGCCAGCTCAACCAGTTGAGCTATTGCAGTGCCCTGGTCACGTCTGTTTGACCCTTTTGGAGGCTTTGTGTTGCACTCAGAAAAAAGTGAGTGAGTGAGTGAGTATGCCAGCAGAAAACGTAAATGCATTGTCTTGGCTGTGAGTTTTCACTGTCAAGTTCGGACGTGTTTCTGCTGTCACACTGTGTGGAAAGTACTCGTCCTTGAGTTGTGGAAACACACAGTCCAGGATTATGGATCATAATAATTCCACTGTTTGGATAAGAGTGAAGCATGAACAAAACATGTGCAGCACGAGGGACAGACATTTTTTCCTTCTACTTCGAACTCCTTCGAGTGATTAAAAAACATAAAGGGGTACGTTAGCCCCCCGCTCTGACCTCTGGATCCCCCTCTTCTTTGCCGCATGACTGCCCTCCTCCTTGTTGAGTCTGCCTTGTCTAGACCAGGCCAGCTGTGGTACAACAGACCCCATTGTATAAAACTATTATGTAAGAAACAAGACAAGGAGTGAGATCACCATCTACCAAGCCTTGCCCGTCTAATCATGGAATTACTAGCGTGGAATGAAGACAAGACACAGAGAGACGTGGATACGGCGACGTGGGGAAAAATGCAGATCCAGAGCAGGATTGGATCTGAGAAGGTGTAATTACTTGGAGCAAAACTGTAGTGTAAACAAGTGATTGCAGAGATTAAATGGGATTTGAAGAGCAAAACCAGAACAAAGCTACAAATTTTTGTACCGAAAAGACATCAGTGGTGTTCTCTTCCAGTAAAACCATCATTACGTAACACTCGAGACACCAATGATTATTTTTTAATACATTTAATAGTGCACTTTGATTAACCTGTACAGAAATAATATTAATAAAAAAGATAAAACCTTTTTTTTCATTTCTGAAACACAAAGCTTAACATGTACAATAAAATAAAATAAAATGGTATGATACAAAACAAACATATATCTGAGGTATAAATATATTTGCTTTAAATTAACTGTCATTGTCATGCGTTATTATTTGGCAAAGACACAGCTATTAGGTACAAACATGTATGATATGAACAATGGCTTAGTGAATTAATCATACAACTCCACATGGACAATGCACCCTCGAATTGAAGCGTGAGTGTTGTGAACAAAGGTCAACCCTTATGAGGACCCAAATCTCTAATTTCTTTTGAAACACTGACGAGACAGTACAGAGAAAGAAGCTTACGCAACAATATTTTTCCTTCTTTTAAAATCAGACATTCAATCCGCCCTCTTCTTTACAGTAAAACCTGTAAAATCTCCACCTTTATAAAAGGCCCTTTTTTTTCTGTTTTCTTTTCATCTTTTCTTAGAGGACTAGCTAGAGGTTTCTGTTGCGTTAGAACAGTGCATTGTGTTTTTCTGTTCTCATGTACATCAAAGCAATTATAAATTCTATATATTTTTTGTATTTTAAGTATACAAGTGATGCCAGGACGACAACAATTTCAAAAACTGTGAATTGTGCTGTGCTCTAAACAAAAACAATCTCTAACGTTGTAATAGTGAGGAAAAGCTCAGTAAGGGAAAGCTACTTCTTTCAGGTTTTTTTCTTTATTTGGTCCATTAAATCTGTTGGTCTTAAGTTATAATTTGTCCACATGAGACTTTCTTGTGACCTCTTGCTGTGGCACTAGGCTGCATTACTAGCATAAAGACTAATTTTGCCAAAGTATCTTCAGAAACAAAAACAACTTTCATATGAAGCTCATGACACTGAGGCTAACTGAATCTACTTGAGGGAATGAAGAACTATTTGTATGTCAGTAAATGAGGCTCTTTCTTTGATCGTTCCTTTCTTTTTGGTGAGCCAGCCACCAGTACTCATCGGTCTCTACCTCGAAACACTAAAACCCTCTGTGCTATCTGCCACCTGTCATCTCACAATATCCTGTCTATTGTCTCCACTCAGTCTGCATATTACCGGCACTTTCACATCTTTCTTCACTCATGGATTCATCAATCAGCTGACCATAATAATGTCTACTATTCCTCCTGTGTTTTGCTGTAACAGAAACAAGGGACAGAGGTAACACAAGACAGACACCAACCGTTACTGTGTGAACAGAATACTATATGTACACATTACTCTGCAACTGGAAACCAGTATATGTATTAACTGTTTGCTTCTTCGCACTCATACACGCACTCACAGACACACATTGAATCCCCCTTGCTTCTCAGAAGCAATAGCACCCTTTGGATAAAATTTAAACCACACATTCTGTATCAGCAACATCCCGTACTCTGGCCCAGATAAATGTTTGTGTGACGAGTCCTTTTGGCAGCACACTGAGAGCCCCAAACAGTTTGAAACGCAACATCTGTTTTAATGTAGGGCACGAAAAGTCCTTCAATCCAGGATCCAGGGTTTGTCCTTTAAAAAGAGAGCATAATGAGGCGTGGCCCACATCTACCCTCCGAAGGAATGAATCATTTCATTCCAAAAAAAACAAAAGTGTCCAAATTGCTTTCTCATTTGTCCATGGTCACGGTGAAAGAGTCTCGTATCCGCGCCACCTCAGCAGCGCACAGGTGTCCATACAGTTTATTGTACCACTCTGGGAAACGACCCCTGAAAGAGAAGAGACGTGGTGTTAGCTCATAGGCTTAATATAATCCATGCTTTGTTTTTGGGCTTGTAAATAATCCACTCACCTGCAGTCGATTCTGGAAACGTGCGTGAGTCTGGATTTGTTGGCTCCGCAGGGCTCTGTGTAGTAGCGTGAAGTGAGGACGTTGGCTCTGACACCCACCACTGGTGCCCCTTCATGGTCCACAGATGTACACACAAGTGCACACGCTCCCTTTGGCAGGTCTGTTACCCATGTCCTGGTAGAAAGTGTAAACAGAGTTTGGATTAGGAACAACATTAAATTAGAGCAGTCAAGCAGTGGAGTAGATGGAGACAAAGACAGCAGGGAGAAGGAAAAATGGCTTACCGGAGCACCAGGTGGTCTCTGGTGGGATGTGGAGCCATGGTGTTCCTGACGTACTGGTAGACCTCTGTCTTCTCGTCCAGGGTCTCCACTACTCTGCTCTCGAGCAGGTCCTCGTCCCAGTGTCCCTGCTCTCGCAGCACTCGCGCCAAAACCTCCTCAGGGCTTGCAGGAATCTCCACAGTCACTTTCCACAGTCGCAGTGGAAACCCATCATGCACCTGGAGAAACACATGGAAAAGCCCAATGAGTTAACATAATGTTTTTTATAAATTAAATGTTATTTTAGAGCATTTATATCTTCATTTGATGGCAGAAAGATGATGGGAAACTGCATTAGTTCCAGATGGTAGTCCTGTATTTGCCTATTGTCTTGCAATTTTCCTATTTAGGTAAAAATGTGTCGTACTTCTTGTGGCTGAGTAAATTTGTCACAGTCTCAGATGTTAAATGCTGGCGATCACATGTTTTTTCAATATCTGGCATCAATTTCAAATTTCTCATGCAAGTGTTAGGAAGCTTCCCAGAGGATTTCTAATTGTATGAGCCACATTATATGCATTATAAAAATTAGATATGGTGATCCAGCTATAATTTTATGCACAAAAGTCAGGCTGTGTTTCAAATCCTCTCATTGCCCTTTGGCCAAGTCAGCTGCTTCGTCCTGCCATCAGATGATAAAGAACACACACACTCTACGCCTTGTGACTTTCAAACTGGAGAAAAGATAACCTCATCCAGGCCCCATGCACACTAGACACAGGAAATGTAGGCCTGGGATAATGGCGAGGTTGTGTATGTTTGTGTTTGTGTGTGTGTGAGTGTGCGTGTGTGTTTGTGTGTGTGTGTGTGTGTGGGTGTGTGTGTGTGTCTTCATGTCAAGCTGATGTCATTCTGGGATGGAGTCCAGTACTGGGATGGGAATGAGAAGCCGAGGGCCAGGCCACTTTCACACGGACGTGTTTCTACACAGGAAGCCCTAACTGCTGGTTTTCCACTTGATATTTAGAGAGGCAGGAATGAGGCGAGGCGGAGAGAAAAAGGCAAGACAGGAAACAGAGATGGTGTGTGCGCTCCATGAATGTCTGCTTGTTTACACACAAAAGACATTTTGACGGATGATGTATTTTTCTTGTTTCTCTTTCATAATTAATCCTTCCTGAATCCCTTTCACTTTGTGGCAAATGAATCATTGTTTTCACCCTTTAGCCAAAACAAACACACAGAAAGCAGCCATAAAGACTCAACGGATGATGTGTAAAAGACGACAAGAACAAGAGAAAGCAAACTAGTGGGCCTACCTTCCTACAGGAGAGCTCGGCATGCTCGGGCGTGGAGCAGCTGTCATAACCTTTGAACTTGTCTTTGGCCTCTTTGAGGAGGGCGTCTAGGCTGTCCTGTAGGTAGGCTCTGTAGCCTCCTTGACCGGCCTCTTCACCTGCAAGCTCCTCCAAGCGCTGTGGCAGCAGAGCCTGCTCCACGTAGGAGTTCCTGCAGCGGTTCATTTCCTCTGGGATCTGTGAGTACAGATGAGGAGGAAGGTCAGAACATTTATTCACATTGTAAATGAGAAAACCAGTCTTTACTTTACCAGTGTGTTCCTGGATAACAATTGCAGCTACTGAGTGGGATTGCTAACTGTGTTTGATTGGTTGGATATGGTTCAACATTCTCCCTCTGAATAAACATTTACCACAGTACTGTTCTTTGCAATACCGAGACACATAAAGGACTTAAAACCAATTAAGTTCTGCTCCACTAAAAAATATGTGACTTCATGTCATGTTTTGGTCAGGCATCTTCATCCTTATTACATTAATCCACTTAATCAATGGGGAACTCTATTAGTGCAACCTGGATAAGGATGCAAACAGTTAAAAACGGAAACACAACAAATCCTGTTATCATCCTCATGTTTGTCGACCTGCCATCTTCCAGGCGTAATTGAATCCTGACAATGTCATGGTGGAAGATTTTCATTAGATAAGAAAGGGCTGTTTCAATTTAAGTTCATTATTTCAACGGACATCTTCCTTTTATAAACCTCCATGACGAAACGCAAATTGAATTAAAGAAAGAAAAAAAAGGGAGGTAATTGAGTTTACTTGTGTGACCATGACAGGAAGCTTCCCCGCAATTTAATCAAACTTTGAAAGGTAGTAATGACCCACAGTATGTGGCCTTTTAGCATTTACTGTAGCATATCGGAGATGACGGCACAAGGAAAAGCATATTTTATGCTAAATGTCATTTTAATTGGATTAGTAATGCTCTAGTTTGCTGATTATTTCCTGTTCATCCAGTCAAATGCTCTTTTTGTGGAGACTTGCTAAATAAGATGGATTCATAGATTGGTAACTTTTGAGGGACCCTGCTACAGTTTCCCTTTCTACACAAATGCTTGAGTGGGGTTTTAAATGAACAGAGAAACACGAAGTGAAGTCCAGTTCTGTACAACAGAGGCAGTCAAAACAGAGGGCCAGTTGGCACTTTTACTTTATATAATCATAACAGCGCTTGAACAAATGACAGCATGAATTGAATCAACATGTTATGTAACCGGGGATACGTTTGTTTACACGACAAACACAGGGGCACAAGGTAGGTGGCAGTGACATGACGCAGTGAGCTGGAGGTGACATTTATTCTGTCATCACTTAAATGGTAGTTTGCCTGCAAACAGGACGACCTAGATGCTCATTCTGATTTTGTCTGTGTGCCAGCCATTGCTTTTAGTTTTCAAGCTAACTTTGACTTTACAAGCGAAGACTTTGCTTCATTCGTACACACATTCAGTATTTTTAACTTTTACTGACCCTGAAGAGTTTCCTGCACTCCTGGATCATGTGTGCCAGGCCATGAGTGGCAGCCAGGTTCTCATTCAGGTCCCTCTGGTCTGGCTTTCCCAGTGTCTGCTTCCGGTTCATCACCCTTTGACCAAGGAAGCGGGAAAAACAACAAGATTAATAACGGCATCCATCATGCAGACAGAATGCAAAGAAAAAGGAGAATGGCTCAGAGGATGAGGGCAGAAACAAAGAGTTTAGCTGTTTACAGATGATGAACCCTCCCCCCAGAAGTGCCTAATATGGAACAAATTAAGCATCTCTTAATTAGGTTAAGATGTTTATGTAAGCCTTCTATTTCCTCTGTCTATCTCCCTTCCTCTTCTCTACAGCTTTGCTCTCTTCCTTGTCTGCCCTCCATCTACAGCATCCTTCTCTTTTGTTTCTTTAGAATGAGCCTTTCCTGTTTTCAAAATGTCCAACATACTCCATGTTATGTAAGCTGCTACAACAACATCTGTGCCAGTTAGAGGCAATGATATCACGAAAATAAACAGACTACAGTGGTAGACACACACCTTGGCGACGAGCTCTCCTTGCGCCGCAGGGTGTTGAGGTGGAAGACGGACGGAGCCAAACAAACGGCCAGGTTGGTGGGAGTCATCTGGTTCTCGGCCACGCTGGCCGTCACGTCACTTAGCAAACACAACAGAGTTCGCAGCGCCTCTCGGTTCTCGTCCGGCAGCAGCAGCACGGCAGCGCGAGCGGCCTGAAGACGAAGTTCTTTAGGCATGTCTGGAAAAGAAAATGGAATTTATTATGGCTCCTTTTCAAAACTAATAACTGCTGTCATGCTGCATCATGTCATCTTTTTTTTCTTTTTTCTTTTTTTTGCATCCGTTGCTAAATTCAGGAAGGAGGTTGTGTAGTGCCTCCTTTCGCCTGCCAAGAATGAGCTACGATGGGATCTGTGTCGGACTAAGTGTGTTATATAAGCCCATATGTGTGTGTGTACACTATATGCTTCATGGTTCATACTTCATGCACAGGACTGGCTTTGTTTCACCTTATATAAACAGTCTCTAATGCAGAATGGAAACCGAACTTGAGAGGATGTCCATATTAGCGGTGAGTAGCAGAAGGATTTACCATATTACATGCTTTATATCACCTCATTCCACAGGTATTTTCTACTCTCATCTGTTTAATTTCTTTTCCTGATTAACAGTTTGTGCAGTCCTCTTATAGATGTGCAGCTGGATATGTGAGGCTCGATAAGGAACAATGTGTGACTGCAAGCATTTTAATGTGTTTTGTTTTGTATACTTACACTGATAGATTTGGAGGAATGTCTCGGATAGTTTGCTCGTCAACAGGGGTTCTGGTAAATCTCTAAAGTACTGCTTCAGCATGTCGGCAACGTCATAAGCTGACTGGCCCTCATAGTTGACTCCTCCTCCATCTGCGCCACTCGCCTCGTTCATCTGGCGAAGAGCTTGGATACGAGATTTAACTCCCGATTTCCTGAAAAGACCCACCTGGACAGAGAAATAAAGTCAGACAGAGTTACATCATGCACACACACATAGAAATCTGAAAAGTCAGCTTTGAACTATAATTCTCTTATTAGTTGCAGTATTAGCCTGCCATTAGTACATTCTTTGATCTTATTAAAAGGGCGTATCAAAAATGATTCATACGCCCAAATCAAACACACAGAAACATCTTTTAAAGGGAGGGCTGCTGTGGTTGAAAAACAATATTCCTGACTTATCCACAAATCTAGAGCTTACAGTCAATATGGTTACATCACAACAGGTCCTGTTGACTGTATTTACAAGAAGCTCCCATGACAGCCAGTAGGCATTCTTGCACTGAATGCCGTCTAAGACCTCATCAGTGGCCTTTTAAGGCTTTATAAAATGGCAATGTTGGGAAGGGAAAAGAGAAAAGACCATTGGCTTGTCCAGTCAGAATATTTTCCATGAGCTTTCACCACTTCCACACAGAGGCGCCTTGTCCTGCTTTGAAAAGAATGCCACCGTTCTCTTTTCTATTTTGCACTCCATTAATAGCCATTTTCTCCATATTCCAGCTTTCTTTTCTCCATGAATGCACACACACAGGCTTTCAAACAGTTTCTGGAGACATGGACGACTTAACAGCTGCACACTTTGACTCTTCCCAGGCCTCCCTGCGTTCAGCGTATGTGTGACAGTGAGATGAGAAAAAGGGGGAAAGACAGAAACTGTATACACACACTGACTAAGTGGGTATCAGGCTTTTTCCGATTCACTGCTGCATCTTATGTAACATCCAGCTAAAAAAAAAAATTGTGGATGAATATTTGACTGATTGCAGATGTCCTAAAACTGAAATATTATGCAATTCAAGCACCAAAGAAAAAACGTTTCTCTTTACGCTGTAAAAAAACTAGAGATGGTTGTTTAAGCGAAAACACAGGATTGCAGGAAAATTGACGTCATGGGTACACTTGCAATTACAGTATATACATAGGTTGTGTATATTTGTCTATTTATGTTACCTGGTCGAGGCACTGATTGCGTAAGTAGCGCATGGCCTGCTGAATTCCTTGAGGGAGGGGTTGGCCCGTCCGCTGGACGATGACTTGCAGTGGCACACCGAACACATTCCTGTCTTTGTAGTCGCGCACCTTGATCCGCTTCATAAACTTTGGCACAGCCCTGCAGCATGTACACAATCAAAGAAAACTCACTGAAAATTTGTGACAGCAAAAAAATGACATATTTTCATTCTTACTTCACTAAACAGTTGTGCATTTCTTATAAAATTGACAGCCTCAGACAAATTTTTAATGATTGTTTGTTCGTTAAAACCAACATAAAACTTGCTACAGAATTAGCCTTGCCACTGAGAAGTGTGTCTGAATGTTTTATGTGAGCAGGGCGGAAACTGAGCGGCCGCAGAAGCCTGTCTCCAGGTTTATGAGAGGGGTGGATAAACAAGGTGAGGGGAGAATGGAAGGGGGAGTGAGATGCAAGCCGGGGTGTCAAAGGGGGAGGAACCTGCCACTTTATACATCCGCACACAGTGTCTGTCTCACTACTTGCTACTCTGTATATAAATGTGTGTGCACGCACTTCGATGCGAGTGAACAGCAAGTCAATAACCACAAACTCAAAGTTGAAACATGCAACCCTGACCATTTCACAAGAATGTGCCCGCAGATTTATGGCTGTGTATCTATCTGCATGGGTGTGAGTGTGTTTAGCAGAAAGATACTATGCGTGACTCAGGACAAGTGTGTCTTTGTAAGAGCTGCTGTTCACAAGACCCAGAATGCTTCTCAGAACCACATATTGGGCAAATGAAAAAGGAGCACATTATGATCGCAGCCGGAATTCTGAATATGTACAGGCCTCCAGCGGCCAACAATTGGACTCTGTGTTGTAGTGAACCCCAACCTGTCATAAGACGGTCATAACGCCTTCTATTCCTGTCCAAGGAAGGCCTTCGGCAGAAGAACACCACAAAAACATGATGTGACTTTTGACTTTTAGGTAATTTGTCTCATCAGACCTATTGAAGTTTCAAATGCTAAAAACAGGCAATTCCAGATAACAGTTCAGTTCAAAACAACTTTGCACATCAATGTTTTAGTTTAATCAAATCATTTTTTTAATGTAAAGAATATTTAGTAATATATATCATGATCATCTGGCATATATTGTGTGTACCACTTATATTTTGCACTGCTCTTACTTCAGGGCTTTTTTAATCAAATGATCTATCTACTGCACTTTTCTGCTGCATCAACTTCATGCAGGACGACAGATGAGAAGGGAAAAGACCAACTATACAGTCTCAAAAATAGACATAGTAAGTATGATAATGGGTGCCATTGGATAATTATGAGCATTTAAACTGATGTCAGACCTATAGCGTACTGTAGAACTGATATAGAAGATAGTTTGGAAGGATAATTGTTAAGGGCAATTCTTTTCGGCCTCCAGCTCAACACCTTGCGTGTGAACTGCCATGATTGCCCCGTTGAGAAAAAGACAATGTACGCCCCTTCCCAGCAATTACGGGCCTGGGAAAAGAATGTGAAACCCAACCTCTGTGGACAGCCGTCACCACACTACCCAACAACCTGCAGATGGAGTGGATTGGGAGATGGGTCGGATGGAGAGGTAATAGCTGGCTATTCAAAGAAATCACTTACAGGAATAATCTGCCAGATGCAGAAGCTATTCAAATAAAAACAGGCTTAAAAAACCCCCCAAAAAACAGTATGTGTTTTGAACAATCACTCTACAAGAATGCCTCTCTTCAGTGCATTTACTCTGCATTTCCTTTTACATAAGCCTTCCACTTTCCTCCAGTCCACTCACCAACTGAAGCCATGTTTGTTTGTAGGGGTGTGTTTCTCCAGCAGAGCAGTGAGCTGCAGAAGGGAGAGCTTCTGGAGCAGATTCATCTGTAGCACAGACTGGCAGCTAATCTGGAGTTGGGCCGAGGCCAAGCTGGGCCGATGGGAGTTCTGGAAGCTCGGCCAGCGGAGTTTCTGTGGTCTGCAGCACATAAAAAGAGAAGAATGGAGCACAAATTGAGATGTGAGAAGAAGAGAGATGGTTCAAAAAGAGCAGTTTAACTCCTGGGATCTGCGTCATGCTTTTGTGTATACATAAACAAAGAAAAAAACACAAGGCCACACACAGTATTTGTAATTGTATGTGCCAAGTGATCAGTTGTAGGATTACAGGGACTTATGTGTACATCAATCAAGAGACTGTCTAAAAGACTAAAAACCCAGAGCCCACCGAACGTAATTCTGCATGTGAATTCCTGAAAGCTCAGAAACAGTCCCCATGGAGACCAAGAAGCATTCCAGAGTATTCAGCACCATTACGTAAGGAGAGAAGTCTCAGCGTGTCCCCCCTTTATCCTGGAAAAGTCTTTTTTGTTGGTACCTTAGTGTTTGTGTTTCTGTTGGATTCAGGTTTGCTTTGTTGTCCTTAAACCTTTTGGCGCATAGAGTTTTAAAGAAAAAGACTGAGAACATGAGCCTACCTGGAAGCAGCAATTGGAATTTTAGCTTTATATCCTAAAGAATCAGTTCACCCAAATATAAAAACGTAGCCTAAAAAAAAGTATATCAGCTTCTACACTCTCTACAGAAGGGTTGACAGTTTTGGCATGTGGGTTTTTCTGAGTAAAGTTTGCTGTTTAAAGGAAAAACTCCAAATGCCACCTTAACTGTATTGGATTAGAGATGCAGTCTCAAGTAAAAAGTACGCCGAGACACCATGATTAGTAGGAACAGCTCCGATTTTTTCACTGACCTGCTGGTTCGGGTTAGTGATGCTCCAACACCAGAATCTCTCCTCTCTCTCATCCCTTCCTCTCCCTCACCCAGGGGGTTTCCTGTACTGTCTTGGTCACTGCCGTTCTCAGTCTCTTCCAGTCGGTTCTGCAGAGGAGAGGATGGACACGGGGAGGCTGAGTCCAGTGCTGAGTCAGAGTCTCCTTCTTCCTCTTCATCTTCCTCCTCTTCCTCCTCTTCACCGGCCTCAGCCTCTGACCAGGCGTTAACAAAACGCTGCAGGCCACTGACATGCTGCAACACTTCCTGCAGTTTGCGCTCATCCCCCTCTTCTTCCTCTCCTTCCTCTCGCTCAGTGTAGGGGACGTTGTCATAAAAACTGAGCCGGCTGTCAACTGAGCCTGATGAGCCACGGCGCTGGCGTCTACTTTGCCGTCCCCTGAGGATCACCGAGTTTCCGTTATCATGCCCATTGTTGTTGCGTGAACTCCCGTCCCGCAGGGCTTTGGGGAAGGTTCCGGGCTTGTGGCCCTCTGGTAAATAGAAGAAGATCATTCCTTCCTCTTCCTCCTCCTCTTCTTCTTCCACTTGTCTGCTATTGTCTCGAACACTGCAGTTGTTCCTGCGGTTCTGCTCATCAACTGTCATCCCATTACTAGCCTGGCAGGGGATGGGCGGGGCAGATTTGGGTGGAGGGGTTGGCTGTCGATCTGAGGCTTGTTGGAGAATGCTGAAAGGATCAAAGCCCTCCAAATACATTCCTCCTCTCTTACTCGAGCCTGCTGCCGTGCTGTGGCTGCGAGCTCGAGTCACCGGACTCGGCGTGCTCACCGCACTTCCACTGCTGGCTTCAGACTGGCTGCTCCCAGTACTCCCAGTGCTTCCGTTGCTGGTCTGAGTGGAATAGGACACAGAGCGATTCCGGTTTAGTGTCATAGTCTGAGTGGGATTGCGGTGGTGATTGAGGTTCTGATTGAGGTTGATACTGGAGATATCCACACAGTTGAGGCTCCGCAGTTTGTCATCGTCTAGACCCTCCTTGATGACAGGACCACTGATTTCTATTTTGCCTCCACCGGTGTTCCCCTTCTTCTTTCTCTTGGACGAGGTGCCGCTGCGAAGTCGGAGACTCTCCATCCTCTTGAGGAAGCTCTTGGCTCTTGAACGTGTGCTTTTGCCACTGCCACCTCCTCGGTCCAGACTTCCTCCTAGTCCCACCATCCCTGTTTTGACGTCAAACGTGAACTGTCTGAGCGTCTCCAGCGGCGATGGAGGCAAACCATCGGACAGAGAATCCTCATTAGCACATCCTGACCCACCTGTGCCTGAAGATGAACACATGCTCGCGACGGAGCTGGCACGGGTGGCACCAGCAGGTACAGCTTCATTTATCAGGGCGGCACCGTGGCTCTTCTCCTCTCCTCTTCCTCCACTCCCACTGCTGTGGATGGAGCCCACTTCAGGCTGTTCGCTCAAGTCAGTCAGCACACTCTCTGAGCTGTTGCCTTCACGCAGGGCCAGCTTGCCTTTCTGGGATACTTGGTCTTTGGGAAATGGGGGCTGAACGGCATCTGTAGGCAGCGCAGAGAAAACCTCCAGCTCCTCCATACGGGACCAGCGCTTGCTGTCTCTCTGGAAGGTCCAGCGGCCACTGATGGCACAAGGCTCGTCCTCATCTGAGTCCTCACTCTGAAAAGGGTGCGAAGGAGGGGACAAGGGGGAGAAAGAAACAGCAAGAAGAAAAGGAAAAAAGAGAGGGAGGGAGAGAAATGGTTAGAGGACATTATGCATTGCTACTTTTTCCATTTCTTTTCCAACATTCCTCACCTTGATCCAGGAAACTCTCTGGAGTTATGGAAGTTATTTTAGAATTGTTCTAATTTTAAACTACATGAAATATAATTATATATGGCTGTCAGATGCTTTCCTAACACAAGACCCTTTACATAAGGCTTGGAGAATACTTCTGAGAAGATATATAACATGTCAGTGGCAACAGTTTTTCATAACATTTTCCTAACCGGAGGCCTTGAAGTTAAGCATCTGACATGATGAAATAAAGTTATTCATGGTCAGCCAGTAAACACGTCTCACTCACTTCCTGACTGCTTGGACAATACATATATTAAACAAAGAACAAAGTGGCTATTACTGCGACACATTTACCATACATGCACCTTACCTAAATGCACACACCTCCCCCAGTTTGGTTAATATATCTCAGACCCTGAAGGGAGTTCAGGAAATTCCATTATGACCCCCATAGCTCACAATGCAGCCAGCCAGGCTGGGGTCACCCCCGTACATCCCCACCCCACAGTCTTAACGCAGACACGCAGACACACACACACACACACACACTGGGAGTGAGACAGTGTCACTAATACACTGCTAGTGCCAGTTTTTATTCTTAATCCATGACAGAGATATCCGCCCTCCCCCAGTCACAGTGGAGGATTGTAGCTCATAAAACCAAACCACAGGCCACATTTAACCGGCCTCTTCTCCTCACTTTTTAAAGTCCACCTACTATATGATCTGAATTTACCAAAACTTTCTTTTACCTGTCAAAATTCCTTTACAGAGATGTTAAAAAATTAGCACTTTACATTGAAAAAATTTAGCAAAAAAATCATTAAATCAAACAAAAATACTAGTTCTACTACTTGTGTGCATTTATTTGATTTTAACTGCTCACAAAGGAGTCCATATACAAAAATTTCTAATAAAAATGAACAAAGAGTGTGTGATTCATCCTCGCTACAAATAGAACTTTTCTCCAAGTCAATATTTTAGAGAGGGAAATACATATTTTCGTGACATTTTCTGTGTACCACTGTGGCTTTTGTCTTGAGTTATGTTGATTGGAATGGAAGATAATGGCAGTATGCTATTTGTCGTGCATAGAGCGCAATGACTGATCAACAGAGCTGGAACCGTTTGTAAAGATTCTGGAGACATCTTATCCACTAACCATCAAACCACCAAAGCAATCACCGCAAGGGTGGGCACTTTGAACGTCATGTCAAAGAGCGTGCAGAATTAAATCTATTTATTATTGCAATAAGGCAGATAGAAAGAGCAAACCGCTGAGAACGACAGACGGAGCGACGGAGATTTAGGAGCGAGGATGTGAAGACACGAGGAGATCAATGCATTCCTAAGCTGTCTGGGTGGGGGGGTGGGGTGGGTGGTTGTCGTCCCATAAGAGTAGAGGAGTCAAAGAGGCAAATAACCTCTTTGACTCCTCTACTCTTCTCTGTTGACTCCTGAAATGAAAGGTGACACAGAAAGGGTCATCCTAATGAATACCACCACACATGGAACAAGGATGTTACTATGTAGCCTTTAAGGCCATTAGGGAATTAGGGCTGATTTATATGAAATGGAGCAATCTCTTTCACAGAGAGGCAGTGTCAGTCAATGTAGATTTTGTGCTTTACTTGGTCTAAAACTGGGATTTTTACAGAATTAGTCTTTCCTTTCTTCGAAAAGGAAAACACCTTCCAGGATGTTGGCTTTCTTGAAAGAGAAATTTAAGAGCTGGTATTGGTGGGAGTTAAATTTCTCCTAAAAACTACCTCGAACATACCATTACCATACCACTGCAATCATTCAAAGACCCTTACAAGCATGATCACAGATACGGCATGTATGATGGTTCGTTCTGCAAGAGTGTCACCAAAGAAGCGTACTAATTCCTTTTATAGTGAGCCAGAAGTATGTGAAAGTATTCGCGAAAGAAGGTGAGCATGCCTGAAGTGGGGGAAGGTCCTGGTGAATGCAACCCCTTCATTTAGACATTAAAGCTATCCTCCCTCCCCCTAGGGTACTCACAGCCCACTTGATATAGAAATAAAGCCAACAGGTGCCTTCTCATTAAACAAGATGAGAAAAAAAAACACACACACACAGCTTCACCCTGTGGCAAAGGGTGAACTGATGGTTGAGGTGAGGAAATGCAATTGTGGGTGAGGAGATGTGCAAAGGGGCTTTTCAGAAAGGAGGGTAGTTCAAGTGTGTGCATGTGCCACTCACTCTTTTTCTTTGCGGTGATATCTCCAGTCTCATTAGAGCGCACTTGTTGAGGGTGTTCAGTCTCCTGCAAACACACAAAATTAATTACCTTTAAAATAAACAGTCTGTAAAAATCCTAGCTCCACACAAAAATCTTATCACCACGAGGATGTATACTGGATAAAAAGATGAAACAAAATAAAAAAAACAGAGGAGGGGAAGAGAGAGTCAGAGGGGGAGCTAGCTGGGGTGCACCCAGTCTGGCTAATGAGCTGCTGAAGGATAATCCTCGCATGAACGGGAAGAGAATGAGAGGGAGGCAGAAAAGGAGAGAGCGAGGAGAATGAAATCTGCTGGAGTGGTGACGAAAACCTGGGGAGGGGACAGAAAGCTTATCCCCTCAGCCACCTGGAGAAGGGGGGAGCGAGGGTGGCGGTGGGGTGCAGCCACTGGAGAGCTCTTAGAGCATATCATGTAACAATGGAGAGATGAAGTGATGGGAACTGAAGGATATTTGTGGTGGTGGGGAAAGGGGACCACTGCCAAGAGAGGAGACACTGAGATGATAGCTTCCAGATGTATGGAGGGACACCTGCTGGGGTTTATTACTGAGAGTCGGAATTTGATGAAGGAGCTGACTCCATTAAATAGCAATTAGCTCCCTCCTCATATGCTAATCAATATGGCAGGGACACCAACTACAATGCAAAAACAGTCTTGATACTTTCTGCTATTTAACTCTTTTCATACACGCAAACCCATGCAAGAAATGTCAAACAAAGCTTTGAAACTTTTAAGCTTTTGTTCCCATGTTGTAGGGAGTAAATGAGGCAGAATATAGGAGAAAAAAACAGAAAGGCATCATGTAAGGAGCATTGCGTGACCTTAGCATCCAGCAGTGAAATGTAAGAGTAAGATATGGGCTTGTCAGGGTGATACAAGAGACTTTAATGAGTGAGGTAAACACTGTCAGCCTCAGGAAAAGACCTAAATAAAAAGAGTAGAAGGTACCGACATAATGGACAAAATGCAGAAAGTAATGGGTACAGTATATGGTTCCAAGGTGCTTATCGCGGGATTCTTTCATCTCATCTACAACTTTCCAAAGCACGTCTCCTTTTGAAGTCATACCCTCATGGTTCATTTGTGGGAAAATAAGAGATAGTGCAGAAAAGAAGTAAAGAAATGGCACATGCCATCAAAGAAAAGATAAAAGACATATGAAAGGTTCAACATGACTCGTAATTTCACCTGCACAGAGCCTCAATAGCGTCCCGATCAAGGAAGTCGTGATCTCTGGTGACTGAAGAAATGTCGATAGGGAACTGGGCATCTAAAGGAAGAAAAAGTCAGGTTAGCATGAGCATCTGCCTGCTGTTGATTGGATCAGCGTGCTCAGATAAAACTAAAGATACAACCCGTAGCCTCAAACACGCCCACCCACTCAAACACCCACCTTCACCCCCACCATACAGCCTCGATGAAAAGCTAAAAGAGGAAGTAGCGTCTTAGTCGACCAAACAAACACAGCTGCAGCTTTCAGGCCCGGCAGGCAGGGGGGATATGGAGCACAGAGGGAGAGAACAGGGAATTGATTGAAGAATGACAATAGGTACTCCACTGCTGCTCAGAGGTCCCACTTCCTTTTCTGCTTCTTGTTCTTTCTCTCCAGTCTAACTCAATAACAGGATCACTAATTTACCCAGTCACTGCACTGGTAAAGGTACGTGGTAATAAGATGCCTTATTCTGGCTGGAAGCATGGATGGATAAATACTGAGGTGTTTTCTGGAATGTGTTGACCAAACACAAAACGGGAATCTTACATCTAAACCCCCAGGGGCGATGATGATAAGAAAACCCTATTCACCGGAGACCAGCAACTTTAACATACGGTGCTGAAACAGGCCTATCAGTTTGCTTATCTTTAGTGGGGCAATAGTCGTGACAGCACATACAATAGAGATTGTCCCATGGATACGAGAGAGAGAAAAATGTGTCATGCATCAGCACAGCAATTCCTACTCAAGTGAAGACAGATGAAAACAACCGACCATCTCTGCTGTAAAATCGGCACAGTGATTGACTGCCGTTTGCACTTTTCTGTTGCTGTGCATGTACGTACAAAAGGACTCATCACCTGCACAGAAACACAATGAATGTTCCGTTCGAATAGGAAACCTTTCACAGTTTAGTGGAAACAAGCAATGACCTGTTGACAATGGTAGCTTGGTCCTGCTGTCATCGTCCTATAATTACATAAAGGCAACTGGTATGCTCACAGCATGCCATAGTATAGTTGGAGTAGCTGCATGGAGTGTAAAGAATGTTTGATGTATTTTAGTGAGTGTGTATTTTAAACTCAAGGGGTCATGCGAAGCATTCTTTGTCAACCATGTGTCACTGTATGAGTAACTTTCCAGGGTTTGTTTAATAAGCTAGCTTTGGTCCCAAACACTAACTATATAGGTTACATTATAATCAAAACATAGTTAATGTTTGGAATATAGCACAGTGTGCTGCAGTTTGAATGACTTTCCTTACATAAGGAGAGCAAAGTGCTAGCTCTTGGGAAAAACCAACCACTGTACTCCTCAGGAATGCTGTGTGTGGGGTGTATGCATGCACAGGCGCAAGTGTACATGTTGGTGAGGGTGTGTATAATGTAGAATTTATTAGAATGACTACAATCACCTTATTCACTTGAAAAACTGAATATGGTTCTTTATTTGGTCTAAATTTGATTTAATATATCATTCTCTGGCTGAATTTGGTATGTTTTTATTCAGGAGAAAAACAACAGGTGAAGCTTTTTTGGTGAGAAGGTGGTGAAATTAACAACTTATAACAACAAAACATAGTTTAAAAAACTCAGTCTGATTACACAATAATTTCTGGCTTGCAACAGCAAAACCCAGCATAAATTATGCACCCATTTGGAGTGGGGTGAGGTGTCTCAGTGAGGTCCTTACCTTCATAAAGCTGAGCATACTGTGGGAACCCTGCAGCCCGGAGCCAAGTACAGGCCTCTTTGGCTTCAATTTCTACAGAGGAGAAAGATAGGGAGAGGACAAAAGCATATTAGGTGTTGCGAAAGACCCTTTGATCCACCGAAATGGAAGATATATCAAAGTAAACAAACTACAAGCAATGGTTTTTCATTATCAGTAAAAAGTAAATGAAATGTCAGTGAAAAGTCATCCTGTCAAAACATCAATGTAAGACAAACTTTCGAACTGAACACTCCAGCATGCTAGCAGCTTATCAAATGTGAACTCCGTGACCTTATGAGCTATCTCACACTCGGTCACTCTCCTCTCACATGCTTCTAGAGCTAAAGCTCAAAGCATCATTCATACGAATTGTGTTAACCCCCTCATACGCTAAGTGTGTACCACTTAAGCTCCTTAGCCAGGTAAGGGCAGAGGTTGTCGTCATTCACAGGGACATCTCCAACAGAAAATGACCTTGAGCATTTTCCAAAATGAAACAACGTTGGCCACATACATGGATAAACCACTGTGTGACTGTATCTTTAAAGCATAGATGTTTTAAAAATGCTTTTGTCTGTGTTGCCCACCAGCTTCAGTTCCGTCATGATGCCAATACTGAATATTTAAGGAACCTCCGTTAACTTTGCACATCAGCTGTATCATTCCCAGCACCTTTACTCCCATCAAACATGTTCACAACGCTTCTCCAACGCTGCCAAACAAACTCTTTCATAACTGCCTTTAAACACAAGGTGTGATATTTGGGCTTCTTCTGCTAAGTACTTTGACTGAATGGTGAGGTTCACAGTGTGTCAGAGGAGCCATGGGGCTGTCTCCCAATTATCTGTGAAGGTCTTTTAGATGACATATGCCAAATGGCTGCCCACACCCCAGACTCCTCAATAGCTTCATTACCCTGACAGCCAGCAGTTTGACGAGAGGAGACAGAAACATGTGTCAAGGCCTTAAAAATGTCCTCTTTAGTGGAATGACAGCAAGTACAAATGTAGCACAACCTTGAGAAAAAACTTGTCAACAAGACCAGCAGGACAAAGGCAGGAAAAGAAACTTGTAAACTTTGGATGAAAGTGACAACATATAGAGTGACTGTAAAACATGAAAGTAAAATACGTGGCAATGCAAGAACTGTGTGTAAAGTCTTAAATTGTGAGAGGGAAATCTAAACTTTATATTTTAAACTCTACCGTCTTTGATATAAGACATTATAGTAACATCTGTTAGAGGATAAATAGGGATGCTATGTTTGGCTGAGTTTGTTTGAACAAGTAGAATCCACCAGTGCAGGTGGAATGTTTAATGTATTTTATCTTAGAATCAATAGCTAAGCTCATTTAAAACTAAGCCTCATTTGAAAGAAAATAAGTTCAATTGTCAAATTTTATTTCCCCAAGCTCAAGGACAAAAACTTTAAAAGGAGAGGATACTGTAGGGAAAATAGACAGATTAGTGTGTAGTAAATACTGCCAAACAAATGAGACTTAAACAAGTTAGAACAGAGTTTCTTTTCTATGGACAAAACAAAAGGTAACCAAAAAAATACTGCCAGAGAGCTCAAAAGAAGACGACTGCTGCAGAGTCTAGACCAAACGCTATACCAGCATTTACATACCAACAACAAGCCTAGACGGCAGACAAACCCACTAACAACAAGGTGTGACACGACCAAGACAGGGTCTCCCCTCTGCCACTGCAGGGGCCGGCAACTCCTCGAGCAACCGCTGTGACACCAGAACGCACACAAGTGTCAAATAACACATTAACAACTTTGTTCTACCATTATTTTATTTGACAAATACGCCATATTCTCCCTTGTGGATGTGGAATGGCATGTCTCCGAAAAAGTGAATGTGTTTAGCTTAGTATTTTTGGAGTGTAGTGAACCCAGAGGAACGTAGAAACCAAGGGGTAATTATACCAACATTCTTGAAAGCAAGCCCTGCGCAGGGGTAGAGATTCTTGTGCTTGCTTATGTGTCAGTGTGTGTATGTGCACAAGCAGGTCTGTGTGTGTTTGCAAAGACCAACCTCATGTTTAAAGACAAACCACTCAAAAGACAGTAAAGCTATTGAAATGCAAATGAGACATACAAACACATGGTTAGCTTTCCACCCCCAAACCCCAGAAAAAGAGCTATGGGATCCAATAAGTGCCTTTGGTGGGAAGCTATCCACTGACACACCCCACCGGGCTAGAATGTGTGTCAAATCTACTTTACAGTGACATAATGTGAACTTAGTGGGGCCAAGGAAACAAAATAATGACAACGGCATTCACCATGCAGATGGATCAAACTGAATAATATTTGTCACTGCACCACAGTGCGTCTCCATTCATTCAAAATGAAGCAAGAATATTTTTCTGTCTTTTGTTTGGCTGCAGGAAGTGGACAGGGGCATGGGGCATCTGGCGCAAACAACCTAACAATAGAGTCACACACACATACACTCGTGTGCATCTGAAAAAAAAAGGAAAAAAAAAACTAAACAAAACTTGGATTCACAAAGCAACAAAAGGAATTTACAAGAATATCCCCGGCACTCAGGTCATAAAAATGTCATCCTAAAACACCCCTCCCAGTCCTTTACATTTTTGTTTGCTTCGATAACTTGGGATTCAAGGGTGTATTTTACTTTTTTCTTCCCTAACTGTCCACCCCAGTTCCCCCAGCTTTCGCCAGGGAACTACCTCACTTCCTCTTCCTGCTTCCCTCACAGGAAAGGAGCTGAGTGGCCACCGACCACTTGGCTGTAAGGCCCTGCCTTCAGTTGTTCCTGGCCAGATAATAGGCAGGGAGGCAGCCAAGACAAACACGGGCTCCGGTGATTGTGTATACTTACCAAACGTCCTCATGGGCAAAGACAGCTACAAAGCTACGCTAGACAAATGTCTCACAGCACGCACTTAGAACTTAAATATGACGACAAGAAAGGTCAGTCGCTTGGTTAACCTCAAGTAGAAAAGTGAGTTATATCAACTTGACAATGAAGGCAGTATTTGATCTTTGTGTGCCAAGTTGGCTGAAGCACAACAGGTAATATTATGGATCGGGTCAAGAGGTGTGAAAGCCGATGATAGCACTGAGAAACTACACCTCCTTTAAACTACTTATGCAACAGCTGACCTTCACACTTCATTACACATGGTGTAATTTCAGGACTCGCAAGTGCAGAAAAATGTGGTTAGACACCAGTCCACGAGAGCTTGGCCAGTTTTTGTGCCATTTTCATTCCACTGACTTCAGGCTACGTGCTGTTGGAGCAACATTAGGTATTAACAGCATGTAATTTCTCAATGACAAAAGATTATCCAAAACCTTTCTCCTGTTTGATCTTTTACCATCACTAGTTGCTGCATGGTCAATTTTGGAGATAGACAGATTGGAAAAACAAGCATTTGGAGGGATTCATAAGGTCAGACCAGAACCTCTGCTCCTACAGCTGAGGCCACACAGGAAGCCTGAAACATGTCTGTCAGGTGTGACAGAGATGGATATGAGGTGAACTAAAGGTGAACTGGCCTCATCAGGACAATGCCTAGAATAAGTAAATGATACATATTCTGCTAAATTTAGCCACATTTTAATCTAAATTCATCACAATGTGGAGAGAAAGTGAGAGAAATCCTTCCAGTGGGAATTGAAGTTAGCTGCACATTAATTCTAGCCGATATGAATGAGCAAAAACAACACAGTGAGACACATTACCTCTCAGTGGGAAAGAAAGATGAGAGTGATTATCAGCAGGTAACATAAGTAATAAGACCCAAGACAATGCTAATAGAGATTTTATATAGATCACGAGTGGCTTTTCTCCTGGACATTGGCCAGAGCTCAACTGGGGAGCAGCCAGTCAGGGCAAAGCTTCACCCACTAACAGTTGTATCGACTTCTAAAATTATCCAACATGGTCTTTTCTTTGCCTTCCTTTTCCCTGCCCTAACCCTTTTCTCCAAGGCTGCCTCTGCTTATTTCAACTCTGTTTGCCACTTCTCTTCTCTCCCTTCCGGTGGCAGGAAATTCTCACAATTGCCGGCCACAGTTTCCCTCCATTGCAGGAGGCAGCGGGGCCTGGCTAGGCTGGGTCTGAATGCTCAGCTCCAGTGGGAGTTTGTCAGCAGCTAGCAAACAAAGGATGCTGCTTCCCACCTCAAAGGCTCTGCTGAAGCAAACTGCAGGTCAACAGTCTGAATACAGTTATCACTGACGCTGGGTCTTTGAAGTTGGCAGATTGAGAAGAATGCTCGACTAACAACTGCTGTGAAGTGAGGCGGCTTATCTAGAATTACCCAATCATTGCTGGGTCTCTAAGTGCCCACTGTAAAACAACCCAAAAGGCAGGCATAAGGTTCTTATCAACTTCAGGTCTGAGTGGGTCATTCTGAAGGAGCTGCAAAGTGGGTCTAGACAGGTGATGTGATAAACCAGGCCAGACTCTGTGGCTCAGGAGTAATCTAGAACAAGCAAAGCCCTGAATGCTGCCAGTTCTTGTCCTTTACCTGAGAAGTGACTTCTGACATGTTCATGAACTTGCAGAACATGTTTCTTACTGATCCATGATCTAAAGTATTTCATGAATGACCGAAATTTTAAGCCCAGCTCGTGTAGGCATGAAAACACAGAGAACAACTGGAGATAACAGCTTTTTCGGCGTGACCAATGTGAAGTCCCTCCAGTGCTGGAATGCAAAGATGCGTGATAACAGATTTTTCTCCTGATGGGTATCATGTTTTGTGATTCCACTGCTGAGACAGCTGGTGCTCGCAGAGAAGGTCTGGCTGTTAGCTAAGTGATACGGTGCCAGGAATATCACCATCTGGCTGGCCTCAAGCAATGCCCCGATGACACACTCACAACAGAATAATGAAGTTACTACCACGGTCCATTCCAGTTATCTACCACCAGCTGGCGCAGGCAAGGCATGCAGGCATGGATCCACTGACACATACACATGCAAACACACAGCTGGTCCAGATGGATCATCGCAGTGCTAACCCCAAAGGCCCCTTGTGCCCCTCTGACGACAGATTTATGCTCACACGAAGGGTACTAGCCCTGGATCAGGTGACCGGGCGGATTTGAAACCTCTGAGAAGCTTTCCGCAAACAGATGACAGCCTACCTGTCAGGACCCCCTGCTTGATGGCAGCCCATCAGGCAGATCCCAGGGCAGCCTGATAACTTCACACAAGGAAGGTGGGACAGATGAACACATGTGTCTCCTCACAGGACATGAAGAAACCAGCTGGATGTAAATCTTTTAGATAAGGCCACAGCTTATTTCCTGTCTCACAAAGACGGCAGATGAAGCGTGTTTCCTTCATCTGCTCTTCTCTCCGAAAACCCCCACAAAACTCTTGAACTATCTTATCCCATCTCTGATTGAAATAAATAGTTTGTAACAATATTTTTCTCTGACTGGATTACTTCTCTTTGAGCCATTCAAAGAGTGTGGCACATCTAGAGTCAGTGTCATACTCTGGTTACTGTAAGTAGTAGTCATTCACTTCACATCATGACACCTGAATGTGTGTAAGTGACTCAGAGCACGTCCTTAATGGTTTTACTGCTTAACTGAACCTCACTTCCTTCATATCTGTTCCAGACCTCAGGTAGCTGATAAGGAGCCATGTGTTGCAAAGAACAATTAAAACCGGTGAGACAAAGGGCGAAGCCCCACAAATCAAGTAAAACCTGCCAGAACAGAGCTGAAAACATGATTTTATACAGCCTCAACACATCCCCTTAAATCCCCACGTCTGCAAAAGGTCGGCAGTCAGGCAAAAGGCGCAGGCAGTTAAACAAACTAGAGGCACTGAGATGGCAGAAGTGTCGCAGACTGGTACTATACCTTCAGTTAATCTTGAAGTACACTAAATACGATTTAGGCTGAACATTCCAGTTCACGACCCCGTTTCCCCGCAGGGATAAAAGTTTGATTTAATCCAAACCTAACAGTCAAGTGTGCGCCGCTCTGCTGGTCTGTGCGTAAAAGGGGAGATCTTAGAGGTGAGCTTCAATCAAAGTGGAAGGCATCCACCACAAAGTGTGCCTAACTTGTGGAAAATCTACTAGTAAACATCTGAATAACGGGGACGTTCTGTGAATTTTGAAGAGGAGAAGGGACGTGAAGTTATGCGCCAAAGCGGGAAGATTTCTTATCTGACAGCCTGCAGCGTTGTGCTTCAAAGACGACTCGAAGAATGCTTTACTTGAAAGCAAAATTCTTGCAAAAGTTCAGAACCTTAAATACTAAAAATAGCCTTTAAATTGCGCATTGTAGGCTGCTATTTATCCTAAGCAGTGAGTCCTGTATCCCCTGGATAAACAGGAAACCGCTTCAATGTATGGACACATTTTGAATACACACAGAAAACCATCCAAGATAATTCACACTTATATTTTTCTCAATGACTAAAACCGACTTACGTGTTAGTATCATGGTCTAATATCTCAGCGGCGACCAGCTTCACCATAAAACCAAACTCCCGGCTGCGCGGCGGCAGGTTACGACTGTCCAGTCAGATCTACTCCACTGTTAGGACGAAGTCCGCATGATAAATCCAGTGCACAGAAAACTCAAATTATACAGTCAGTTGCAAGTGTCCTCTAACCGTAGCCCAAGACAGTAAATCCATGGCTCTACTTTGATTTAGCTGCAATAGACAGAATTCCAAAAATCTCCAGCTCCTTCCAACTCTACGCGTCCCTGAATGAAGCAGTCCCCAGCAGGAATGTGAATGGAGCGTAGTGTGATTCAAGCTTTAGGAATGGGCAACTCTGCCGTGACTCCACCCCCACCGCTCTGCTGCTCCCCACCTGATAAGGAGCTGGAGACACTCAGACACTGAGGACAACCTTAGCAACTTACAATGTGTAGTGAAGATGTTTATAGAGACTATGTATAGCTTCTTCATAATAAAGTGCCTAAGCGCACTAATCGTGGCACTATAACCACTGTGAGCTCTGCGCTCCTCTCTGGTATTAAAAAAACAAAAAAAAAACGCAACGCATGTATTTCCCTTTTCATACTTTAATTTTCATTGTCCATAAAAAATATTTTACATATGTTGCGTATGTAAAATCAAAAGTGATTCACTGGGCTCCCCGGGATTCCTTTGTGTTCATGCCTCCACCACTCCCCTAATAAGCAGCGCTTGACTTGTTTGTTGCTCAGTTTGCATATCATTAGAAACTAGTGGAGACAACTGTGAGACGCTCTTTTGTGCTGCGAGATTAGCCTGAAAAGCGCAAGTGGTGCCGTGAAGAGACAACTGTTACAGGTATGGTAATGTCTTCGCTGCTGCCCGTGTCCATGGCGCGCCATGGCGCACGTAGGCCTCCACCACACTGAGACTGAGGGCCACAACCACACATCTGACGTCCTGAAAGCAGCACTAGGTTTAAAAAGTCTCACAGATTACTCATTACATTTAGTTTATTTCAACAGCATTTCCAGTTTTTACCATATGCTCATCTGTGAGGGTTTTTCAACCACACTTTTCCAAGATGTCTTCAACGACGTCAGCCAGCTCTGTATTATTATTACCATGGTAACACAGCGCTGAGGTGGTGCAAAAAAGTGAAAGCCAGACGAGTCACCATGTGGCAGGGAAATACGTGTAATCCAAAGCCTGGGCTGCCAGCAGAGGGGGAAAGGATGATGCAGAAAATCCTGGCGAACTGTGCAGTCTGCTGTTGGCTGCCACAGCAGTCCCAGCTGACGGTGGAGTCACAAGTGATTCAACCCAAAGAGATGCTGCCAGCTAATAAAGTGAGCATGTCATGTGTGAGCCCACACAGCAGAGGCACACCTCACACTCAGCCTCTGTGGAAATGCAGCATATGCATGAACATGAGCAGCTGGGAATCATTTGGAATTTTTGGCAACATTTTTCCATGGCTTGAACTAAAACAAAGAAACAAAGATATTGACAACATCTTTTTTTTTTTCTTTTTCTTTTTAGTGTTTGATGTATTTGTGGGGTCCTATAGAACCCAATCCCTTTATACAAACACATGAAACATATTATTGTTATTTGGAGTCTCAGCAACACACCGATAAAACTTGGATAAATAGTATAATGGACTTTGTTTTTATCTGCAATTAGTTGTGACTGATGCTGCCAGTACATTTTATGCAGCATTGTCCCTGTAAAACATCCAGAAGTCTGTTTGGATTTCTGTTATTTCAGTTTTGTTGAAAGGGGTCTTACACACAGTTAGACCTTTTCAAGTGACTGAATGGCAAACAGTTATATTTATGTTTTCAAGATAACATGCTGCACATTTCTCTGCTGACTTTTCTTTTTTTTGCAGAACAAAAGAATTATATGTTGTTTATGCAATGTCGATATATAATATTCATAATTATCAAAGCAACATGTCTTCATAGTCTTTGCTGTATCTTCTGCCCGGAGAAATTATTCATTTTGCAATTATTATTTCGGCAAACACCTCACCGGTTCTGTGGAAACCCAAAACAATGGGAGGTAGAGGACAATGCCAACAAAACACCTTGTTGAGACAAGCAGACATACAAAAACTTAATTCATGCTGAAAATTGTTCCCGATTAGCATCAGGAAATATTTGATGGGAGACTAAGTAAATATGACACAGAACCTGATACAGCATTCAGTAGCTTTGGATACTTTGGAGTTTTTAGTGCTGAATACTATAGACACATTATATACACACCCTACAGTAAAGGCCAAAATGTGCTAAAGCATAAGTATACAAGTTACACAAACAGATCACCATTACAATCAGTGCGTAAATATCAAAATCATGTGTCTACCGAAAACAAGCAATCTTATGAGCTAAAAAAAACAAAGAAAATCTCTTGTGATTTCTACCCTAAATCTGTAACCTGAAGGAAGGGAGAAAGATAATTATGGTCTGTTTGTGTGTGTGTGTGTGCGAGAGAGAGAGAGAGAGAGGGAGAGATCGGAGAATGATAGAGATAGAGAGAGAGAGAGAGAGAGAAAGAGAGAGAGAGAGAGAAAGCAAAGGGAGGAAGGAGAGATGAAGAGAGATTACCAAACAAGGCCAAATCCCCGAGCCACAAAACCCGACCACCCAGAGGCTGCGCCCAAAACCCCAACCCAAAAGCTTCACTTGGCTGAGATGGGTCAACAACCCTGCACAGAGATGAGGGGGTTCACGCTCTCAAGTTGTTTTGTGGCGATAAACACACAATAATGCCAGTGACTGTTGATGAACGTGTGTGGTAAAGTGTGAGAGATCAGACGAGCAGACTGCCACTGCTGCCAGTAGCTTTAGGGCAAATGAGTGTGTCTCTTTAGAGTGTCTACAATTTTCATTCATCAAAGCTCGCCCGAGTCAGGCGCTTGTTTGGCTTATGATTCAGATACAGATCAAATACACACAAGCATAATAAGGCCTTTGGACAAAAGAAAGGAAATAAGGAGATGCATCAGTGTTGCAGCAGGCAGACACGAGAGATTAGAGCCAGCATTACATGTAGCTATTCTTTAGAAAAGGAATAAAAATAAAAACTGCGACTTTAAGGCATGGAAGTTTTAGTGGATTATATTGGGCTTTTTTTGTAGCAAATTTTACTCATGTCTGTAGTGGATCTAAATTACTGTCTATAGTAAAAAAAAAAAAAAAAAAAAAAGGCCAGGTGTAAAAACAAAACAGCACGGACATTTGATGTAAAAAAAAAAAAAAAGGCCTTGTAAAGCTCATCATTGTGGGGCTGCTAGATGAAGGTGAAGCCACTGTTGTAGGTTGTAAACTTTACAGTGTCACCTCTGACCCAGAGACAAACAGGGAGGAGCTCAAAGAGGAAAACAGAGCAAAAAGATAATACAAAAACTGCTTTACGAAAGATTTTACTGACACAGAGATCGGTAGAAAAAAAGAAAGGGTGTTGCTAAAATGAGGTGAGTAAAAGATGCAGGATGACTTGAAACAATTCCCCTGGCTAGACGGACCCCTCCTCTGGGTTAGCCTCAGGGATTACGCTCCCCTTTTCTGCCATTCCTAACCCCAAACAGCGAGGCCAAGTGAGGGTCAGGGGATAGACGTGTCAGTCCAACACACACACAAACACCCAAGGCCGTGTCAACAAAGACTCACAAAAGAGATAACCAAATTATGGATCTGCAAAGGTTGTAGCAGCACTCCTGGAATAAAAGATGTTAACATGTTAAGTTTGTGTGTGTAAATATCTATAAACAGCTTTACTCTGACCATTTAAAAAAAAAATGTGGTTGAGAATTTCAGATAAGGCTTTAAAGATGACCTAAAGTAGTAACTGCATTTCAAGGTGAAGGTATACTGTCATTACCCTTGAAACTTCAATCAAAAAGCCTCCAAAGACAAGCACTGATGAGTTTAGCTGCCATGTCTGTGTGTCTCAGTGTGTGTGTGTGTGTGTGTGTGTGTGAGAGAGAGAGAGAGAGAGAGAGAGAGACAGAGAGAGAGAGAGACAGACTGCCATAGGGTGGATAATCTTTTCATAACAGGAATCTCCAGAAATAGCTCATCCATGGTCGTGGGGATCAGCCCAATAAGACACTGATTAGAGAGAGAGAAAGAAAGAAAGAGAGAGAGAGAGCATGCGCTTCCATAAGCACAATAGCAAGGAGGAAGTGTAAGGAGACAGAGGCTTGGACCAGCACTCACACAAACACACACACAAACAAAGGAAGTGCAAGGCAGACAGTGGACCAAATGCCTCGCCAATACCCTCTCTGGGCTTTGATGGACTGACCACGATCACAATAGAGGCAGGAGGCTGACACACACACTTACACAAACAATGGATCGGTGTTGCACTAATACTTTTTCATCCAGAGGGTGTGTTTAAGGGGAAAAAAAAAACACTTTATGGTGGATCCATTTATCATTGAAGTTTTACGTGCACCTCGCAGCAGTAAAAGTGTATTTACATTATGACACACGTACAAAAACACTACAGCAAGAAAAATGAACTTCCAAAGGAGGGCTGCTGAAGATTCGTATCGTGCAGGGATAATGAGTTTTTAAGTGATGGAGTCTTTTGTGTGGTTTTGCCTTGGCGTCCACTCACGTGATGATACACACACACACATTATTTCAAAGTGAGTAAAAAAAGAAATTGAACTGAAAGAAAACAAAGAAAGTGAAACTATAGACATGAGGTTAAAATTGCTTGGATGACCTTGTCTTCAATACAAGGCTGATTTTAATAACCCACCACACCAGTCATTTCGTCTCATACTATGCCAAAAGAACAATGTTTACAGTATAGATCACACACGCTATATTGTGCATGCAGTATTTTAATTATTTCACTAGAAATCAAACACACACGGATACCATTTTAATTTACACTGACTCAATAACCTTTTGCCACATGACCAGATAAGTCTAATGTGCAAAACACTGTTCCAAGCCTCTCACTAAATGTTTCTTCTCAAAGTGTACACTGTGAACTGGAACATTAGATATGGACTGGAGATAATCACTACAAATTGCCATGATCCAGTTCTAACAGAATGCTTTGGTTTCAAGTATACGGAACTTAATCTGGGACCAGGGAGTCAAGTCCGAATTATTTTCAGCCTGGCTGAGTTTGGTTGGGTGCAACTGTATTGCCTCAAATCTCAGGCTTGTGTAGTAATACATCTAATGTCTGATACTAGAATGGATCCACATCAGCTCTGAATCAAAACCAAGCAGCAACCTCCAGAGCTGAAAAATTAGGCTAATGTGGAAGTACCCCAAAAAAACTGCAGTTCCTCTAATGTCCACTTGCGGTTGTCTTTAAAGGCAAGTTCACCATAGAGTTCCATGTTAAAATGCTCAATTTAACAGCAGAATTAAACATGTTTACAGCCTGGCACAGAAAGCACTTAGCTAATTTCCTTGTTTGTTACAACTGCACAGAGGATGCATTTGTATGTAACTAACCTGTTTAAATTGTACTAAGGCTTGAGTAGGTTATAGAGGTTATGCATAATTAAGAGTATGGTCACAAGACAGTTCACTAGCCAGAGACATGTGCATGGCTCCAATCAGCTCCACTCTTGCTCTACCTCCTTGCTTATTTTAAATTAGCCGGTAGTAACGAGGACTGCAGCAGGGAGCACCACACTACACTAAATTTCAAAACTCAAGCTCATTTTTATATGCAATCCATAACTGATGAATGACTGGTGGAATTTATGCTCAGTTTATCTCCATATTGCCAACACAATCAGACTGGGAATGTTGTTTACATCCTACACGGACAGGAAAACACTGATTATACATTAAGATATGAGTCACAGGTGTTCAGCTATAGACAACATTACATGAAACATTCTTCTAAATGGTTTGAAACCACCTGGGTTACATTTACTTCGCTTATCATTTTATAAAGTTGAACAGTGGGAGTGAGTACTCCCATTAGTACAGTGAGTTTGCTGAAAAAGTGTTTTCACTCAGCTGTCTCTAAATCCTGTGCTTTGGGCACCACTGACATCTTAAAGCAGTTCAATCACTGTTTCCCTGTAAAGCACTACCATATGTGGATTTTACTCAACCTTGGCTTTCAGACAATGGCACAGAGAGTTATTGGCCAACACTAATGTGCAAATGCTAAAGTAAATGTTGCGTAACTTACCAAAAACACCCACATATGTGCACAAAGCACACATATATGATCTTTTAGTCTACACAGTGGGGCATTCTCAATCCAGACATGATGTATTTTACCCATAAACAAGTGTGTTACATTCACACAGCAAAACATAAAATCACAATAATACTGACTGTTCATTATAAACATGTGACATTTTAACACCAGAACAGAAACCTGAGAGCTCACTGTGCTACCAGCTGTACAGGTAAAAGATCTGGTGCATTATATTGACATTGTTTGTTAAGTGTAGTGTTCTGTTTTTTTTTTGTTTTTTTTTTAAATAGATATTTAAAGTTCAGTGTGACAGTCACAGACTTCATGGAACGAAGTCACATGTGTCCTGACGCAAATCACTGATCAGCAGCCCTTTCCAGTGCCTTGATCAAAATAAAGAAGCTCGAAAAAGAGATCTCACACACACACACACGTGCACAGAGCTGCAGATTATTGCTCATATTTTTCTTATTAGTCATGCTTGGGGAAAGCAGATTAGTGATGGTTTGCTTTCGAGTGAGGAGGGCTGGCAGAGGAAGAGTAGAGACAGGGGGCAATTTTAAGAGGTTTAGATAAAAACAAACAAAAAACAGAGCTATTAGGGAAATGAAGCAAACAGGCTGGAAGTGAGCATCATCTAAGAGAGTTGGTAAAATGAGAATACAGAGGAAAATATTAAATAAATTAAGATTGCAAGAGCACAAAACAAATAGTAGGATCTGGTATCATTCAGTGTTTCTCTTTAATATGTAAAATAAGAGGAAACATCTATTCCGACATAAAATTTTTGTGAAAACTGTGGTGGCTTTTCTCCTAACACTGCTTGATGATTGCCATCAATCTCGCTGCAAGGACTGAAAAACAATGTTTTATAGCGAAGTCTAGTTGTTACTGGCCTACACTGAATGAAGCAATCTGGTTTGATTTATTTCTACAGGCTGTAAGACTGGAGAAGGAGCATTTCATCACATAAAGAGTTACTGTGTGCGCGACCACATTTTCTAAGAATTACAAGAGGTGGAGGTCTGCCTGGGGAAACCAATACGAATACTTGGGGAGTGGTTAATGATGCCAACCATATGGCGGTGAAATGAACACACATTTGGAGCTGTGCCGCAATGCCTGGAAATTTCCAGAATTCCTTTTCCAAACCAAGTGAGGTGCAGTTCTAATTACTCTTTGGATTAACATGTGTTTCATATTGTCTGACTTTCTAAACTGAACATATTGGTTCATAAGATAATTCATATTAATCCAAATGAGATTAAGTCTTTTTCATCCTGTATTAATTTTATGTTCTCAGGATCCCGTGATAACATCAGTATCTCTAGGTTTTAGAACAGCTACTAATGAGATTTCTCTCTTCACCATCTGTGAATACCCACAGGTTGTATGGATTTAGCCTTATTAAAGCAGAGACAGGTTTGAAATAATTATTCTAGGGCACTAGAAAAATGTAGTGATGTAAGAACGTATGGTCTGCTGATACCATCTGACATCATGATGAACTGTCTTGGATAAAGGCTGAGTTGGTATATGCTTGGAGGAGTTGGCACAGGTGTCAAACATATGCCAACTAACTTTCAGCAACAGTGAATCATTGGGTTCTTGAGGTTTAAGTTGCATTGAGATTGAAATGAGCCCTGCAGCTACGTTTGAGGAATTTTAAGTGTGACTGAGTGAAGAACAAGAAGGGAGTGGATGGATGTTCGATACGCCATGGAGATGAGGAAATATGACATCAGGGTGAAAGCATTAGTGTTTGTGTGGATACATGCCTATTATTTAGTGTTTGTTTAAGTGGTGTGTTATTATCTTATTAATATATCACTGTGTCCTGCATGTCCATGCTGAGATGTTCAAAAGCTCATTTGACAATAGAATGTGCAGAATTCTCTTTCCTTTTCTATTTTCTTTCCTGTTTTTGACTTTTGTCTTGGAGTCCTAAAAGTGTCATGCAAAGACCAAATTCCAAAGTACCATATATCCATTCTCTCTCTCTCTCTCTCTGTCTCTCTCTGTGTGTGCATAATCTGCCAGTGAGTAACGCAGGAAGTTCATGCTTTAGTCTTTTCTGCCCTGACCTGTGACCCCCTTTGAACCCTGACCTCTAGCGAGCCACGTGACAAACCATGCAGACATCAAGGCTGTCACGACAAACACAAACCAGGTTCAGCTGGAAGATTATCACTGATCCGAAGGCTCCTTTTGCAAAAGTGCACCAAGCAGGTTTGAATTTCAGAATGATTTCTGTCAGTTCCCAACATCCTACTACTTCATGCGTCGTTTTCCAGATGAGTGAGAGTGATACTACAGATCATAGAGAGATGGGATAAAGGACAAACATATGCCAAATAATATACCAGAACTGAAAAACACATACAAAGTACAAAATATTTTGTAGAAAGCATACTTGATAAAACTGACAAGGATTGAAAGTTGTCTGAAGTTTGGATATTATGACAAGATAACAGATCTTGGCTTTGTAACTGTAGCTCCTGAAATATATGTCAGTCCCTTACTTGATTTTATTCCTCTTTCATTGTTTTCCTCTGGTAGATTTTAATGTACATTTTTGGATATGTAAATGACTGCAGATCCAAATAGAATACATTTGAAAACTGTGGCTTATGTTGATACAACTTTATTAATGACTAATGCCTTGACAAAGATGCAAAGTTTACTGTATCAACAGCATAACATAGCTAGTATTTATTGCTTAAGTGTGCACCTTATTACGCTATATACCTCACAAAACAAGAGCTACACTCTAGTCACTAAAGTAGGTATATAATAACAAAAATTCAGTGCTGCTGCTGCACTTGAAATAGTTGCTGGTCTTCTCTTCCTTCAGGTAAAACACTTGAGGTTGAAGTGTTTTTTTCAACTCTCATTTTGCTTTGTGTGCAAGTAATTTTCTTCCCTTCAGCTCTGGGCTGCCAAATTGCAGTAGGAAGGCAGAGATCAGCCAGTGGATATTAACTCATTCCTTGTGTGACAACCTTGACCTACTAAACTACAGATGAGACGTCAGATTCACATGACAAATGCATGGCACATGCAGGAATTAAGGAGATTCAGGGGGAAAGTAGTTGAGTGTGCGCCTGTGCAAACCTGCATATGTACATACGTTTCTTTGCATGCTTGACATATTTTTCTGGTAGCCTTCTGTAAGCACTGACCGACAAAGAAGGTTATTGATTTGATTTTGAAGGGATCTTAGTTCAGTTGGAAAATATAAATGTTTACCTTTATGCATAGCTGACCTAAATTCAGTGCACAGGAATCCAAAGAATCTGGTATATTAAGCTTAATACAAACAAACAGAAGGAAGTTAGTGTATGTGTTTTGCTGTACAAGGAGGAGGGAGCCCCCATGTAGATACACAGTGGACAGAAACTCGTTATGAATGGACCGTGACCCACTTTTTTAAGACTCAGGGTGAAGCACTTATTAGTCGAATTATTATCACCTAATAGTTTGAATTATTTTGATAGTTTTGTGAATCGATTCTGTTTTCAACATAAAATCTGCAGCTACCACTTTGTTTCCTTCTTAAGAATTAATACTTATATGAGATACGATATGGATGACTAAACCTCTAGTGCTCTAGTCCCTAAGATACTTAAACACTTTATGTGATTAGCCCTAATGCCCTAAGCTTTCATTCACCCACTCTTTCTCTCTCCATCTCTGTCCTACACATAGACACAGTCGGTTTATTTACTTTAGGAGCTAATGGACAGCACTGGTGTGTTTGAGGGTGGGGGATGTGGGTGATGAACAGGAGCCACAGTCAGACCTGACTCCCCCCTCATCCCTCTGCTCCTCATTGGTCCCTGGAGGATGATACCTCAACTCCTGAGTACAGAGGGGGACTAATACCATCCAGCTGGAGGTTGGCAGCGGTGACAGAGTCTCCATATGTCCAACAGATTGGGTCCAAGCTCTTGTCACTGACCTTCCTCTGTTCGCCCAGTACCCCCATGATTCCATGAATGACGGAACATGAGTGGACAGGAAATATAAAACTGGGATACTGGAGAAATGTTCTGAATGACACTGTCAGCAAAGGTTTAATGGTCCAAATCAACATGGCAGATGCATGGGAATAAAATATGTTTGCAACAGATGTGAGGAAAGCAGTAGGCTAGACCACCATTTACTGTAATACCGAAGCGCACTGGTGACACCTGTGGTAGTTTAAGGCCGTCAGTTTCAATAGGTGGTGAACGCTTGATCCCTGTTTTGACAAAGGAATCGGTTTCTTTACAATTTTTAATGTCTGACAAAAATAAAACCAAGAGCATGCAGCGATGTCAGTCACTGTGTTAGAAAGTCATAGCATAGTGGTGCTTAGAGCTAAATGCAAACATCAGCATTCTAGCAATATGTTCACAATGATATGCTCAAGCTGCAGCCAGGGTACTTACAGGAACCAGCAAGAGGGATCATATTACTCCCAAATTAGCCTTTCTATATTAGCTCCCTATAAAGTACAGAATAGAATTTAGAATCCTACTCCTCATATAAAAAGCCCTTAATGACCAATCTCCATCATATCTTAAGGATCTTGATGTACCTTATTATCCCAACGGAGTACTTTGCTCTCAGAGTGCTGAGTTACTTGTGGTGCCTAGAGTTTCCATAAGCAGAATAGGAGGCAGAACCTTCAGCTATCAGGCTCCTCTCCTGTGGAATCAGCTCCCAGTTTGGGTTTGGGAGGTAGATGCACTCTTGACTGTTAAGATTAGGCTGAAAACTTTCCTTTCTGGTAAAGCTTATAGTCTAGGGCTGGCTCAGTTGACCCTGCACCACCCTTTAGTTATGGTGCTACAGGCTTCGACTGCTGGAGGACTTCCCATGATGCACTGAGCACCTCTCCTCTTGTCTCCTCCGACCACCATATGCCACCATTGCATGTCACACATTTGGTGTCTTCTCTCTCCCGTAGTTTGTATTTTGTCCTCTCTGCAGATATCTCTGGCTCCGAAGCTGTAAATGTTTCTGATCTGCAGTTTTCTGACCTCTCCAACCTCCCCAGTGTCCCCTTTACCCTCACCCCAACCGCACAAGGCAGATGGCCGCCCTCGCTGAGCCTTGTTCTGTCAGAGGTTACTGTTAAAGGGGAACTTTTTTCTTCACACTTCTGTCAAAAAGCTTGTACAAAGGGAATCACTGAGATTTGTTGGATTTCTCACTATAATGTAATGTTGTCTTCATCGTACCATGTTAAGTGCCTTGAGATGACTTAGTTGTGAAGTGATGCTATATATATGAAACTAAATTGAACTGATAAATGAATGATGCATGTAATGGTAGGCAATCAAGACAGTGGCTACGATTTTTTTCTTGTCCGTACTAAATTCGTGTATGTAACATTTACCTTCCAAATTCATGGTAATCCATTCAACAGTACAGTCATGTCAGGAAAAACAAAACAACAAATATTAATCTCATGTTGTTTTCTTCTTTTAAATTGCAAAAATTTTGGCATGTCATTGAAAACAAAATCACATGATGCCAGCGCAAGTCACAAACTGTAACCTTTTTTTTTAACAAACAATGATTCCTATTTTCTCAAAGGACAACAGAGTCCTTGTGTGAGGACAGTGTAGCCATAGAGAGATCAGATCATGACACTGTCTGAAGAAAAAAAAACGTTTCAGGCCTTAACAACCATAAAAAACAAGTCACAATTCCCCTTTGCTTTCCTACTTTCAGAGCAAATGGCTTCAAGGCAATGAAGCACGAGAAAGGAGACGCAAATAAAGAGAAGAAGCTGCTGGGTACTGTGTCCTGGCTTTATTCACCCAAAGGTTTTGAATTTAATCTCCAAAAATGTTGTGCTTGCGAGGCTTTCGACAGCCAGGCTTTTCTAGGTCACGTTTCAGTGTGTGCATATTGTAAGACCCGCTCAAGTGGTTCACATGACAGCTATATTGACCCCACAGAAAGACAGACAAAGACAATAAAAGACCCAACATGTTTACCATTCATTAAGTTTCAAATGAAAGCTATTTGAGAAAGGGACAGCCATGAACACAAAGAATCTTTGCTAGAAAAAAAAAAAATGAAGGTCCAAAGTCACCTCAGGTAAAATCAAGAAAACCTTCATTTTCACAACATTCCCAGAGTACCTTGTTAAGAACATTTACCGAACTGCTGCTTTTTAGAACCGGTGAAGAAAAATTTAAATAGCAAAGGAAGCAGTTGACAACTGTGTGACCTGTCAAGGTAGTTAGCCCAAGAAATGCTGGACACACATAATGCTCAGCGACCCTGACCTCAACCACACACGCACGAAAGACATTAAGTTGTCAAAATGTCACTTAGCCAACGTGCTAAAGCTAAGCGCCCCAGTGCTTCTATTATTACCAGCTGCAAAGAGTTAAAATAGACGTTGGCCTGGACGTGGAAGGTGACAACACTCAGCCAGTGGCCTTGTGTTCACCCATTCAGGGTGCCACAGGGTTAGGAACCCTAAGTGACTACAAGGTGAAAGGTCACTGCAAACACCTCTTGATCAGAAGGAGAAAGGGACATTAAGTGGCTGATCGGTCTAAAGAGAGATTATGTTGAAGCTACACGGCGGTCTTCATTTTGATGTGGCGGCAACACGACAAAAAATTAAGTTAAGTTGGAGAGACCATGTCAGCACCTGGCCAGTTCCTTATCTTATCACTTTTAATAATAGGACATGAAAGCCAAAAACTTGTTACAGAGGCAGATTTTATGGAGCTCATACTGTAGAAGTAGTTTCCATCAGAACACAACTCGTGATGGATCACAATGTTCCCCTGACAAACCCTGGCTTTTGAGATTCTTAAAGAAGGCCTTTAAAAACCCAGCAAAGGCCCCAAGGCGTCCTTGATCAGAAGCTTGCTGGAACAGTGGATGCATTTTTCTTAATGCTCTTCACAGCTCCAAACCTTTAACCAATTTGTGACCGACTGATGATGATCAGACTATTCTCAGAATGCTTAAGCCTCACATCTTGATAATAATCTCATCTAACTGACAGCAATGGCTTTGCATAACAATTAGTCGAAAGCCATAACCTGAACATTTACAGCACTCTGGTGGATCTAACAATACACCTGTGGGAAAGTGTAAATTACAGGTATTACTTTAAAAATGATCCTCTGCCCCATGCTGTTTTTTGTCTGTGATATGCGCTCCACTGTGAGGGATCTTGGAGACCTCTAGCACAACGACAAATGCAAAATGGAAAGTATGAGGAGATGGAAAATGAAGAATGATCTTGCCCGAGGACCCACAGTGTCTGTCAGCCTCCTCATAAACAAAAAGTAGCACTCACTTAGCAGTATTGAGAAAACAGGGAGTTACTCTGACATTAAATACAGGTGGTATGTAAGCTGAACTTCCTTGAATGCCATCTGTAATCAATTTCCTTCCCAGTTTTTTTTTTGGCAAATCTTTCATATCTGGCCTACCTTCACTCCCATTTCCTTCTGGATGCAGTCAGTGGTTTTATTGGACACCATACAGACATTCAAACTGAAATATCAGTACACTACTGAGAACAAAATGTAGGAAGGATGTCTAGGAATGCAGCTATTCTTGACAATTTTCATGTAAAAGGATTGGTTAATCATCCTAAGTCTTCTTTTATCCATCAATCCATTATCTATACACCGCTTAATCCTCACTAGGGTTGCAGGGGGCTGGAGCCTATCCCAGCCGACTTAGGGTCATAAACATTTTTGGTTAGGGTTTTATAATACTATACAAGGTCCTTTTGGAAAACATGACCTTTGATAAAGTCAAAATATCCAATTAAGTGTAATTAGGTCTTGTGACTGTTTTGGAAAAGAAAGAACTCCATAAAGATTTGAAAGCAGCTCTGTAAATGGATAAAATGCTAGAGCGTGTCCTAAATTTAGCTGGCAGGTCACTCTGATACTGAAACAAATAGCTTGAACGACAAAGAAAGAGAATGTCCTGTGTGACATGTGAGAAAATGGGTCAGTGTGTTGATATTTCTGTGTAGTCTGGGTCAACATCTTGACTGCTGTCTATTCATTTCTAAGTGCATTACGTTTAACACGAATGCTGCAACCTTTGGCTGACGCACTTAATGAGATCTGCCAGTGTTTATGATTCAACTGCACTATTTCAAATTTATAGTTATCCGAGCTGACATTTTGAAATCGTTGTTGATATTATTAACTACGTAGCTTAATCCCATGGCTCGTTTTTTTTTTTTTTCAAATCTATTCATCTATTGGGCATTTTCAGGTTAGAGTCATCATAACTCTGTCTCTTTCCGACAATTAGCCAAAATAGCATAGATAATCCAGTGTGACTCACTGCTCCAAAACTATATGGAGAATGTCTCTAATCAATGGAATTTGAAGGGTCAAAACCAACAAGAGTAACAAGATTAGCCCAAGTCTCATGTGGACTGACTCAGTAAATTAAAGATGCCTCACCCACTGAGACCTGTTAGAGCCGCCAACAGCAGCAGACACACAGGAAATGAAAGCCCATCGGAGAGTAAACAAACAGCATACCATGAGATCAGGCACCCTGAGAGGCAGTTAAGTCACCAGAGATGAGACCATTTTAATGGGGCACTAAAACTTGTTTTAAGTACCCATCTGGAATAGATTCTTCCAGAATGTGGCTGTTTTACAGCTAATGACCAGTGACGAGTCGTCACGCCATCATCTTCCTCTCGCCTCACATCACCGATCACTGTAGCCTCTGCAACAGCAACTCAGACAGATACTAAAACTCAGCTTTTAAAATACAGACTGTCTTGTATCACAAGTATTGGAAACATTTTGTTATCTTTGTCATTTCACATATGTAGAAACATATTTCCAGTGCAACTGCACCATATGGACATTATCAGCCGTTCACTGTTTCTCATATGTCATGCTCTGACCTCTGCCTCCCATCTTCCTTCGTACCTCACAGGTGAAGACAGATGAATGTGTACAGAAGAGACCAAACCTCCTTAAATGCACACACAGATGGTTGCTCATTCTTGGCGTTCTTCATAGTGAACTCATTATCCTGAAATTCCTGGTGTATATTCAGCATATTCTCACATTTGTTGTTGTTTGTTGCCATTTTTTCCTTAAGATTTTGATACACATAAATGCATGGCCATTCGCTTAAACATAAAATCTTGTATTTTATTCTCACTGCCCTATGTAATTCCAATCTGCTTTCTAAGAATGATCCCCGTACTTACATTCCATTTATTGTGGAGAAAATATAGTGACTGCAGACTCAGTAACTCAAACCACAAACTAGTCACACTTTTTCAAGCCATGAAATTCACAGATTAAAGGCAAAATTGTTCTTTTGTACCCTTTACTTCTGCAAAGCTCATTGTTAGCTGACATACAATACAGTGTGTTTCATTTTGATTTATAAAAGGTCAATTAAACATCAGACGCGTCCATCTTCAATTTTCTCTCCACTTCACACTCTCTCTCCTGCTGGTTCTCTCATTGACGGTACATGATTACTCTCTAACACAGCATGGCCAATCAAGCCTGCAGTATTGATTGAAGCTGCACACTTTACACGGTGACTCAAACTAATAAAGCAAGCTCTGTCTCTGCCAACAAAGCAGCACTGCACCGAGCAGCACTCACACATTTCTGCTGACGGAGGGAAGAAAGGTGTAGGAGTATCTGAAAGACCATGGTGTGAAATCAGACATTCTCAAGTGCCGAGGCAGGAGTGAATTCCACAATGTGTGCAAATATTTGTGCGCACCACTTTGGGAATCCCATACTTTGCCAAATCAGGAGTTCTGTGAGTGTCAGCCGCGCAAGGATCGACTCTCCATCGGCAGACAATGTCAATGGACACTTGAAATAGCGAACTCGGTGTTCCTGCTCAGTTTAATCTAGCTGTTTGAGTCTGCGAGGGACACAAGTGTGGGAGACTGTAAGAGTGGAGCATGGCCAGTGAACGGCACAATGAGAAGTCAAGAGTATGCATCAAGTGGGCTACTTATGATCCTGCTGCAAAGTGCTAGACATCCCACTTGAGACACAACAAGGGCCAGAGAAACAGAAATCAAAGAAAAGACTGATTAAGATTCTGTTCACGAAACAGCAAACTGAAACTGCAGTGACACGCTCATAACATCAAGGGTTCAGACCTGCCTTAGGACCTATTCTGTTTACTATTCCTTCTTTCTTCTACTGGCCTTAATGATGGCAACAAAACTAATTATCAAGAAAAATGTATCACATATGCGTTTGTGTGATGTTAGATGTGGTTGATATAAGAACGCTTTTATGCTGCAAGCTCAACAGCTGCCTCGAGATCAAGCATCCCTTCGACTGCTACTAAAGACAGAACGAATCGAATATTGCTGGATCAATAAAACAGAGAGGGGTCTTGTCATGCGGGAGTCAAAAGAGGCACTGAGAATTTGTATGTGTTAAAAAGAGAAAGTGAGAAAAAAGGCTGAAGGAGAGGGAGCACGGTAGAACAAGCAAAGTAAACAAGTTTGGCGTGAGCTTGCTGGAGTCACTGGGTTTAGCAAAACATTCCAGAGTCTTCGAAACAAGCGGCCTTGTGAGGCAGAAACAAGTGGGCTTTAAATCACTGAACAGGAACAGTGTTGAAGGACTCTAATTCAATCATAAATATCTCAAGAGTGTTCACCCTCACACACCAACATGTCGAGTTAAGTCACTTCCAATCACCTATATAACAGCAGGACAATCTGTCAGAGCTGCTCGGGCCAAAACCTAATAACCTGGGAGAGGACGATATGATTCACTCACATGAGGCCACAGGAGCAGAGTTTTACTTATTGTGGTCGTTACATTTAATGTACAGTTGCAAAAATAATGTGATAATTTACTGCGCTAAGGAAATCTGAAGACCTTGGAGACCGTGCAAACAGTGCAATGTATATATTAGGTCATATAATGTGATTTATTATGTTGATATAAGTAGTGGGCAATGTAGAAATCACATCTGCTTACATTAGACTAAAGCAACACCATCCTACATCACTCAAACAGTGGCTGAACCAAACATAAGAGTCAGAAACTGTGGATTAATAGATACTTGACACTGCATTGCTATTACAACATGAAACAAGCATTGCAAACTGAAATAAGTTCTGTGAAGCACAGGCAAGCTGTAAATTCTTTTCTTTCTTTTTTTAAATTCCTAATTCAACTGCTAAATAGTGCTAAACAATTTGGGGGAAACATTCTATAGTTACTTTTTTTTCTTCAAGCAATGTCAAGCTACAGTTTAGTATTCACTGTGTAATAGATTTAAAACTGTGATGAAGCAATACCACATGAGATACCATCAACAGTGTGACTGTCACACAAGGTGGATGGCTAAAATATTACCCCTGCAGCTGCGCCTCATAACATATAACATACAAATAGTGCAGCCTTTAATAATTACATTATTTCAAATTACAATTTAAAGTTAAAATCAATTACCTGTTTAACTGTAGTTTGTCAGGAAAAGGTAAAAACTGAAAAATGTGAATCTTGGATTGGATAAAAGATATACTACAATTGATGATAATTCGGAGAAAACAGCAAATAGATAAAGGCTTCACAAAAAGCTAGTAAGGGGACCATGAGTTTGAATTGTTCCGAATTCAAATCTTTATTAAAACAATAAATTATCAGTTGTAAAGGTTTGATTTTGGTTGCAAACATATTTTAATGTCTTATTTACAAAAGGCACATGACTGACATGTTTTTGAATTTAAACTGTTGTAAAAATGTAAAATAAATAAAAACATACAGCAATAGGAAAAGACACATGATGAGGCAGAGAAAGAAAATGCAGCTCGTCATTGGTATGCATCCCATAGTCATGTCTAGTCGAGTTTGAGTGCAATCTTATAGAGTACACATACACACATGCACGTACACACAGTTAAACAGTCTGTGCATGCCGTTAGATGTTCTCTGAATTACTCACACACTTACACACCTGCACAGTCAAACATTATGTTTTTATGACTCTTTCAGTAGTTCAGATGCGGCACACTTCACTCACGAGATACGTATGAAAAATCTCTGGCACGAACACAAAATGATGTTCTCAGCCATCTTTTTCATATCCTCCCGATGAGGATGGGATGCAGTAGGCAGTGGAGCAGTTGATAAAATAATAAAGACGTCCTATTTATAGACTAAACTCAGCAGTTTGACCTAAATTTCAAGGCATACTGAACATGAGGTCCCATCAAGGGAACTGGTGTGTAGAAGAAGCATCGCAAGCTGTTGTATTGGAAGAAAATGTAAAGGGCTCAAACAAAGATACAAGATACATCACCACAAGCAGAACAGCTTTCAGTCAGTAAAGAAGAAAAATGTGCGCGAGAACAGCAGCCTCAAGTCACTTTGACATCACCACGTAGGTAAAAAAAAAAGTTCTCTTCTTTAGCTAAGTAAATGTGCTGTGAGAACCTACAAGATCTAATCAGGCTTGAAACACATGCTGAGTGCTGCCAAGACGACAAATGTACACGCTGCAAACCGAGAACAGCTGACGATAATAAGCTAAAGATCAAGCAAGCCCAGCAGCCATACAGGCTCAAAGCTGAGCTCACATAAAATGAATACAGTGCTGCATTATATATATATATACTTGTATGATTTTGGCAGTTGTTTGTCTTGAAAATATAGAGAGGTTATTAAAACAAAAGCCAATAAATTTCATATATGTGTTTTTCTGGAGTTAATTCTCCCATTTTCAAACTTAATCAGTGATTAAACTCTCAGTTCTCTCTGTGAAAGTATCTTGTTGAGGCTAATTTGTTACATGGTTGCACGCTGCGTTTTCATTCAAAGAGCTCTCCGCTGATGTCACAGTGGTGCGCCCCTTCTGACTTCCTCTTTGGGCGTCCCTGAAGCGTGAAATGACCCTGTTGGGTCCCTGTAGAGTCCGGTAGGGCCACAATGGACCCAGAACATCTGTGTGGCTAACAGTGGGCAGGACCCAAGTAGACCGGAACATGTTCATGGACCTCCCACTGGCCCACCCTTAAGCCTTATACAAAAGCCTGGTTGCCACTTAACAATAACACATTCATGCACAAGTAGGGTCACAAATACACACTAACACTCAAACACTGGCACTCAAATAGATTAATTCCTTACAGAGAGTTTTCATTCGAACTATTGTACTCAAGTGTGTTTAGGCAAAAGAGCATTTTATGACCTTGATGTTGCTCCCAGTCTGGACAGTGCTGTCTTCAGCATTTGTTGAAATACCCTGACTAAAACCAAAGCATGAATTTCAATTTTTAAGCATCGTATTCAGAGCTACTCCTGTGGGGTCATTTGGTTTCCCAGTGGATCATTTGGTTCAAATCACTTCGGTCCAGCTAGTATGTCAACACATCGCCAGCTTCGTCCAGTACAAGGCCTGTATTTGTCTGCCTGTGCTTGTGTCGTCATTTCATGGTGTAAAAAGAACCCACTTGTGCTCACCAAGATGGATGGAGTGCCACAGCTGGAGGTGTGGTAATGCAGATTTGGAAGTGTGGTTCAAATTTGGTTCTTTCATTCTGGCATTACATTATGGCTCCACTAAGACTTAGCATTAGAATAAACAGTCTTTCCTATTAATTTTTAATGGCAAAGCTGCACTTCTAGGCCTCTACAATGTCACACAAATTCATTAAAAACACATTTTTGCTTTGCATTTCACTACAAAAAACAAGCTAGATTTTAACATAAATGCCAATCAATTAAAGTACTACACAAGTAGGCTGTCAAAAATTGTTGAAAGAAAAAGTTCAAATTAAGAAGTACGCCATGAAGACAGTCTATAAAGCAGCTGTAAACTGTCACGGATACTGTTTTTAATAAACAAGCAAGGCTGACTACACATAATGACCATCTGTCTACCTTCCAGACAACAATGCCAGTTTCCTCTTAGGAAAAGCCAAAAGAACCTAAAACCCCTTTCAAAACTGCCAGGATGAAAGACTGAAACAGAAAGTAAACTGCTTTAAAAAAAAAAAAAAAAAAAAAAGTATGAAAGGAACTGCTTGAGGTTTGAACTTGAGCCCAGGTTCACAAAGATGTAGCCAAAAGTCTTACAATTCTACTTAATGAAAGAGAATTCTAGAAGGCGAGTGTCTGGATGAACATGAAATGGATGAAAAGAAATTTTACTGAAGGTTGGTTTGTTAATGCAAAAGGGGAAAGAAAATCTATTTGTGTCATTATTGGAGGAATATTATATAAATATATCAGCTTTTTGCAAGATTCCACTCATTTGACAAGCCACAAAATTAAGCCAGAGCAAACAGCATGGCAGAGTAAAGGGCAAATTTCATCGTTGCTAAACATCTAGTTTAGCCCATTTCTCAACAGGACATTAAGCCGGAGAGATATTTACTGAAACTTAATGAGAAGGTTCGTATAAAAAAGCCTCTGTCACGGATTAATACAACAGAACCTCAGATAATATGTTCATTTACATCTTCATGATGCAAATGTTAACACAAGTTTATCAATCTTATTTAGATATTTCTTAGTATTCGAAGCCAAGATTAAATTAACCAGCCTAATACGTTTATTACAACCCTTCACATGACTTTGGAAAATGGATTTCTTTGCTAAGCTCTGGTTGTTATGCAATAGTATTATCCCGGGAGCATTATGATAGACTTAATAAACTAATTAGACTCTCAGGTAAGCAGCCTGAAGTGGTGTAAATTAAAAGCAAAAACATCAATCCTTTCAATAAACTCCATGATTAAATCACACAGCACATTCTAAATGAGATTCACCACAAAATGTAAATATTCTGTAGATGTGGCCTTTAGAGAGATTGCTACACAATATCCAGGTCACATTAATGGTTTTAGCGCATGGTGAGCGTATACGTGTCAACCGGGCGAAAAAAGAACATGTCAGCGTAAGTGACATGAAGGAGAAAAATAATTCATGCAGTGGGTGGTGCTGACAGTCAGTGAGCAGTTTCTCCACACTGTGCCGAGTGCTCTTTTCTCTTTTTGATACTCACAATTTACTTATTATTGTTCACATCTCTGAATTCATTAAAACCCTATTCAGCTTATATAAGTAAACTGCCTGAAGTGCTCCGTATGTGTGAGGTTTGTGGAACTGATGGTTGTTGTGCAACAGTCCAAAGCATTTCATATTTTGCAATGTTGTGTATTACATGGTATTTCCATTGTCAGCTAAATGTGAAAGAGAAAGGCTTACAATTGAATCTTTTAATTTCCTTTATGAAAATGTAACAAACTAATGCCATATTCCAAAAATCTGCAGTTCAGCTTCAAAGCACTGACCTCAAACTGCACATTGGCTTTACAGTTTGATTTGATTCCTCAATGATATAACAAAGGAAAGTATTTTGCTGGAAATAATGGCAGATTTTGCTGTCTTTCTTTTTAGTCTGTCTAGATGCAACATACCCTCTGACCTTTATGAACTTTACCAAAACCTTTAGACGCCATGTAGCATGCATGCCACTTCTTCCAGGCTCTGAGTCAAAATTAATAGGTCACTTCATACATCATATCCAAGGTTGTGAAGTCTTTAATTGAGCTGGATGTGATGACAAAATGGAACAATATAACCGCGAAGGCTTCGCCGTTCGCTGCAAGAGGTAAACTGTCTCTGTGGTAAACTGAAATTCTCAGAGCTATCAATCATGAGCTGATGAAAGGGCTGGACGTCCGCACTTGTTTGCATCCTCAAAGGTACAGTATCTGTTACTGTCTTGTTGGAATGTCATACCACTGGCCTAAAGGAAAATATTAGAAAAAAAGATTCCTGCTCGAAGGTTTGGCCCCTTAAAAGTTCCATTCATGTGCCTCCACTGCCTAAAGAAGCTCTGTATTGAAAAAGGAGGTTAATTTAAGGGGGGGTGGAGGTTGTGAGGACAATAGCCTGACGAAGCAGTGATCTTTTTGATGACGTCTCTATTAGACGGTCTGCACAAAGACCGGAGTGGCAGCAGGGCTTTGTAGGTGGATAAACTCTGTGTTCTTGAGTATATCTTTTCCCCTTCAGCTTTAAAATGTGATGTGATCAGAGGGATGACAAGGGTGGGAAATGTCAACAAGGCTATTGAGTTTCAGGATGCGTGATGCTGCACAGGACTGACATGAAGTCCTTGAGAGCATGCCATGAGTGTTATTTGTTAATGCACATGCGTCATGAAGGATCACATACCAAAAGCATGTCATCACGTGTTATAGTAAATAAATATCAAGTTACAGCATGGTGGTTGTTTTTTTCAAGGCCGCTCAGGACAATTTGCCCTCGAAGGGGTTTGATCATTTGTGGCATCTTTTTATAGGGTAGCAAACTGCATCATATTGAATGCTGTTAGTTATACTCATGTATAAAGTCCAGATTACAAAGTTATGGACACAGTTGCAGTTTAATAATGTTTCATAAGCAGGGCAATTTCCACACTGAAAGCTTTATATGGTTGAGTTAGAAGATAATGTCATTTCAAGCATTTGTGGTTACAAGCACACTGACTGAGAATGCCTACAAATCTTTCAGTACAGTACGATATGTTCCTGCAGTTTATGGCCGTGAGCACACATGCGTCACATGCACACATGCAGTCATAATGACTTAATTTCACATACAGTCGTTGCCTCAGAATTCTGCCTTCATCTTGAAGAAAACATCCAAAAAAAGAGAAAGAAATCAGTGTCACACCAAGAAGGGTGTAATTAGATCCTGTCATAATTCTTTGGCCTACTTTTCAACTCTTCCCTCTGTCATGTAGGACTGTGCGCTATGTGGGAACACACCAAAACATCCTAGAAAGTGTGTGTCTGTGTATATTTATTACATGGTGCTCTTTACTTCAACAGATAGGTTAGGCCACGGTGCACTGACCTCTGGATTCATTGGGAAAACCGCCTGCCCCACTTTGAAGGAGACACAGCATTACCTGTAGTGACTTGAAAGGTGTTGAGATTTCAAACATCGTGCGACCAAAGGTCCTGTCAATTGGAACCTGAAGGACGATGTATCTCTTGAAAACACTTTTAAGTGGCCTGAACGTGTAGCTGATATCACCCACCTGCATCCAACCATTTCTCAAAAGCATCTCTGTTAATCTAATGTCTTTGCTGCTGCTGGACTATCTGTATTATTTAGAGCCAAGCTTGCCAGAGAGTTTGAAGTCTATTCTAATGGACTCAGTCCTGCGTGTGTATAACCAGCTCATTAGTTATACATGGGCCAAACCTGGTCTCAAGCAACTGTGGAGGAGCGGGCGAGAGGAACAAATGAAAAGCCTGACGTCAACAGAAAGATGCATCTACGTCTGCCAGAAACACACACTGACAGAAATCACGACAAAATTGGCCAAGAAACATCTGAACTATCCGTTGCTTTTTATTCCTGAGGTTCAACATCTTCACCCATCAGTAAAATGCTGGTGATCTGCAGATCTATTGAGCTGTTTGTCAGAAACACAGTTGACTTAACAGAAGCCTTGCAGCAAAATTTTCCTTTACAATGACTATGCAGTTTTGCCACACAGTTGTGCAGCTGGTTCAGGAATTCTGAAACTTAACGTGCTAAACCACAGGTGCATGTTGTGGAACAGAAACATACATACATGCACTTAAATACATGCTAAACACAGGCAAGAACACATGCACACACTGCCTAAGCACCAACACACATACACCTGCTATCTCAGCTGTGCTGTCGCAACTCACCTGCCAGGCGACTCTCCCGAGCAGGCTTGCTGAGCTTGTCTAGGGCTTTGGAGGTAGAGGACCTGATGTGGTCGCTAAAGGACCTCTGCAGCAGCAGCAGCCTCATAGAGCGAGACATGCCGATAAGCATCCGTCTAAACGAACCGACGTCAGACTTCTATCTCGTCCCCTACACCTGTTCCTGATGAGCTTGATTTTTGTGTCTCTTCTCAGTTCCACTTCTCTCCACTGATCCTATTTTTAATCCTATGTTCAAGCATCACATCAATGTTACAATCTGACCAGTTTCTGCATCTATCTGGCTCTGCTCTGTCCTCTGTAGTGGTTTGGTTTCTGCCTCCTCCTCTTACTCACTCTGTTCTGTTCTGGACTGAACACTCCCGTCTGCTGCAGCAAGCATCAGTGCGGTAACTGCTGGGACACATCCAGCTAGTGCTGCAATGCTCTCATATTCTATTCCGCCACTGTGTGCGTGTGTGTGCGCGCGCGTATATATATATGTGTGTGTAAGTGTGAGTAAGTGCTTTCTGACACAAGCTCCAGCACTCTCTGTGAATATCTGAGTGGTTTAGAGTCACCACCAGCATTTTATCTCACATCTCTTTTTTCATTGCATCTCTTCCTTGTCACCTTCCTCTTCACATCCACTCTTTTTACACCTGCCCAACCCTGTCTAGACACAGGGAGCATCAATGCCAGTTATATAACTCATTGCCAAGGCAGCCTGCTTGTTATGAAGTTTCACCTGTCCTTGTCCTCAGACAGTGAAAGACATCACAGAACTGAAACCAAAAGAAAGGAAGTGAAATAATGACGGGGTGCAGGATGTCGTTTAAGTCACTCAGACGGGACAATTAAAAGGTTGATAAAAAAGGATTGATAGCAAAAAAAAAAAATCTTAAAAAGGTATTTAGAAAAAGGACACCAAGATTTAAAGATTGAATAAAAATAGAGGGTTTCAACCTTATCTCATTTCTAATGCACCACAGAAACCTCTTCTTCCCCAGAGTCAATAATGATTTTCCTCAGCCACTCCACCGTGAAAAATGGTCCAACCCATGACATTACTTTACTGTAAGTACATCGTGAGTGGAATAGTACATGCAGTGCGCACATACAGACATAAACACACACACAAACATAAGCTCAAATAAATGCCAACAGTTATTGAGAAATACACATGTGCTGTAAAGCTTACGTAACAAAACCTAAGCTAATGAGAAGGACAAAAACAACACAATGGAATCCATTACTTATACTGCTGCTGAGTTGATCGGATAATACTGATTTAGCTTCTATTAAGCAAGCACAACTCTGTAGACTCTGAAAAAGCTTAGTCATTGGCGCCGAGGTGAAAAAAAAATAACTTCAGAGCAACTGTTGTAATAGTGTAGCTGTTTTACAGAGTGGTGTTTTCAAGGATAAATGAAGTAGCCCTAAGAAAATTTATAAAAGCAGAACTGCACTTTGCAATCTAACATAAAGATAGTATTACTTTTAATTAACATAATACAGTTTAGGGCACAAGACTACATGGACCAATAAGAGCATTTAGATTTTTAAATGGTTAGTGTATTTAAAGCTTACATTTATTGCTTGAAAGACAACTACCAATTAATTAGCTTGATTTCAGATCACCTTTGTAAGATGCTAATAGGCTAATTTGTTTGTTACAGTCAGTTCTGCTGCACACAAGTAGCCCAAATAATTACAATTACCTCCATTCAAGTTCATTTAAAATATCTTTCTCACAAATTACTGAACTTAAAAACAGTCGAAGTAACTGTGTGTAGACTCATCATGTCTATATGTCTGTGTTTAGGTTAGGTTACTCATTACCTGAGCATGTGACAGTATTAGCAATATGCAGTCATGAGCAGAATATGCTGTTCAGACTGCCCTTCTTTACATTCCACTCTGAGCTCACACTTGAGCAAAAAAAACAAAAAACAAAACAGCCAATTGTGCTGATTGCCACAGCAATTGAAGGTAATGTACACAGCATTGGCTTTTTGCAGCCTGCTGATAGCATTGTGCTCATCACGGCCAATTGACTTTATGGTCTCTTAAGGTTTGCTGAGACTGATAACGCTGGATTCCCGCATCTTTACTTTTTCACAACCTTTTACTCTGGGCCTCTGCAACTGTGGAGTGACCTCTTTAACAGCATTGTCAATGAGGATTAGTGCGCGATACAGAAAAACAAACATCCTATAGAATTATTAGCATTACCCTTCTTCTATCAGACACCTGTTCGACTCACATGACACGTGAATCAAATTATTGTTTGTATGCTAGTGTGTCCTTACTCTGAGACACTCAAATGCCACACATCTGGGTCAGCATTCATATCACAACAACATATCAGTGTACTTTCCCTCTAAGTCTCCCATATACCTGTGATAAGGGGGCAATACGCAGGCTGTAACCTGGATATGAGGAAAATATCCTGAAGGGGGGAGGACGAGGGCTGGACAGGGAAAACAATGGTGTTCTCATACCTCAGGAAGGAAAGTCTTGCCAAATGCCCCCTCTGTCAAACAAGTGTGCAGCGTGCCAGGAGTGTGTATCTACACCTAATTCCACAGAACGGCAGCAGGAGAGGGTTACCTGCCAACATACTGACCCAGAAATGAAGACAGTAGGGGGATGAGAGGGGAGGGCTTCTGGGCGGACATCAAACGGTGTACATAAACAGAATGTCAGGGTCTACCGTCAAAATGTCTACGAAAAAACAATGCACTAGTCAGTTCTTTACAGCAAGGCCAAAAATGTGTCGGTTACTTGAGGCATGTATGCGTGGGTGTGCCTGAATGTGACTGTAATTGTGTTAAAGTCCCTTTGATGTGACCACCTGCTTGAGGTCTATTAAACATAAACTCTCTCACACCAGTCTGTCCTACTTTTCTACACCTCCAGTGTCATGATCTGATACCTCGGCATCTCACGTGTTGAAGTTATTTCAAGGTATAAAAATTATGCTTGCAGCAAGATAAAAAATCCACCTGACACTGTAAGATATCAGAACACAAAATGTTCCATGTGTAGTTCATTCCAACAACTGGTATCTCCTCCCAGATGACCTCTCTCCCTGACAACCAAACACAGGGAATAAACCAGCCGAGGAGTGACAGAGCCTGCTGAGCCAGGACTGATTAATTAGCCCAGGGACAGCATGGGCATCTCACACACATCATCACTGGGAGATTTACAATCCCCTGGTTAAAGATGAATATTCTTGCCAGAGCACTTCAGATGAAGAGTACATTCAAGGTTATATGAGCTTTAAAATGATAATCATGCGTATAGAAAAGGACCTGTGCAACAAAACACAAGCACTTACTTAGTTACCGCCAAACAATTCCTTTCTTTTTTGGAGAAACTGCTCAGTTAAATTAAAGCAAAACAACATTTTTGCGGCAGGATTGATCACTTTGACAAAAGTCCCATGTCGTCTGGTAATATGCTAACACTTTTTTGGACCTGATGTTTTACATCAAGGGCCAAAATTTGGTGCCACTGCAGGAAGTAGTGAGTCCTTTATGTAGAAAATAAAGATGTAGAAGTGTAGATGGCCTTTTTAAAAAAAAAAAAAAGAGAGAGAGAGGCTGAGAGGCAACAGTGGTAACCACTGAGCCACCTTGCAGCCCCTGTTCATCGGACTGATACCGATATATGGGAAAAACACTAATATCAGCCAATACCGATGTGCTGGCCAATATATCGTGCATCCCTAGTTTTTATCTATAATATATTGTTGTAAGGATTCACCCTAATATGTGAGGTGCCATGTGATGGCTTCTATTGTAAATTGGCACCATACAAATAACACTGAATTGAACTGAATTGAACTGGACATAAAATAAGACTGTCACTGAATGTAATTTGAGGTTTAGCACAAAAATCCAAATTCATTAAAATCTATATTCTGACAAAAAGGCCTGAAAACGCATCTTGCAGGAGGAAATAAATATTTAATCAACAACAAAAAAAAAATCAAGTTTTTCCATACTCTTACTTAGTCTTGCAATGCCAGATCATTCTACACTATAGACGGTCTAAATCCCTGGCATAACTTAAAATTTTCAGAGTGGTAGACTGTTGTTGTTTCCCGTAGTGAAGGGGATTGCAAAAACTGCTACATGTACATAGCGGGAGAGGAGGAGAACGCCGAACAAAATGTGCAACCAATCACAGCCAACATCCTGTGAATCAAAGCAATTCCACCTATAGATGCCACCATAAAATAAATTACAAATATTTCTCATCATCCAAACAATCACAGTTACACACCAGGTCCTACATGTGAATGAAAAGCACAATGGCCTGTTTTCTAACAAAAAAAGAGCAATACCTAATTTTCATGTACAGTGGGTAATGAATCACATACTAATCTGTTGCAAAGCTAAACTAAGAATCATGACACAATGCCTCATCAAGCGTCTTTCTTTAGGACAGGGGAGACATTTGTTGTTGTAACACAGGGAGTTCAGCGAGCCAAGTTCCTGTTGTAAATTCCCCTTCGTGCCGCGGTTTCCTGTTCAGAGTACCACAGCTAAGGAGATGGATGCCTAGGTCACTGAGCTTTGACTCAAGTAAACCAGTGATAGGTTTTTAAGGTCTTAGAAACTGTATTTTTGGAACAGGAATAACATCATGCGAGATGATTCAACAGGAAATCTAAGTTAAAAAGGCACCACAACAAAACAATGTGTAAAACATCAAACGTTTCCACACATTTTCAAATTCTAGACCATCAAATCTATCCACATACGGCATTGTGAAGATGCAATTATTTAGTTTTAAGAGGAACAGTTGAGATTGCATCTGTAGATGTATTTACTTCCCAGCTAGAAGTGTGAAATATAAATTGGCTGAACTCCAGTATGCTACAGTACCAGACTCCACACAGGAAGCAAGGGAGAGTGTGTCAAATGTGGAGGGGGTGTCGAGGCTGGCGTAGACGGACAGGGGAGGCCAGGAATGTGACCTTGCACAAACACAGTGACTCCTGTACTGGGCATGGAATGGTGGCAAAAGAAAAAAAAAAAGTGGGATATGGCAAACTCAATCAAATAGCTGGAACAAGCGCCAGAAAAACAAACATCAGTCAGGAGCTATTATTGACTTGGCTCCAGGGGAAAGGAGCTTCATTACATCTGTCAAAGCACCTTCTCAAATGAGAGCAATGTCCTTAAAGGGCATGTAGCTGCACGAACGTAGCACAAGTCACAAATGAGAAAAGCAAGTCATTCCGTGTTAATGCTAACTGATTTGACTGTGACATTCTCTGAATTAAGTGAAAAGTTGTGTGGAAATGTGTTATGAGGGAAGGAATGGTGCTCTGTTCGAGCCAAAAAGCTCAGTCACAAGATCTGCAGAGGAATAGAGATTCTGGGACACCATCTGTGCTGAAATGGCTTTGTTACTTGTTTACCCTGACAATTTAGTCTGGCAGATACATCAGATATTTCTTACAAGTTTTTTTTATGCAGAGTATGCAAAGGAATAGTTCAACACAGTGGGAAGTACACTTACTTGCATTTTCAACACCACTAAAATACCTGAACACTAAATATAAAGCTACAGCGTACATACATTCAAACTGTTTCTTTAAGCAACTATAGCACAAAAGTCTGAATGTGAATTTAGGAACTATTCATTTTGGTCTACACATTGGTGTATTCTCTATTAAGACGTGGAATGGTTGCATCATCAAAAGGGAGTTTTGTGATTGTGTAGTAATTCAATAATTAATTTTGGGATTCCTGGAGGTCAATGATCCAATTAATTTAGTTTTGTCCATCCAAAAAAAGCACACACAGCTGCATTTACAATCAGCTTTAAATTCCAGTAACATCACTAATGTTGCATCACTGATGTTACTGGTAGGAAAGACACAGTCTTCTTTCTAAGAAGGAAAGAATGATGACTAAAAGGCAAACAAAGGGTAAATGGGAGACGGCAACAAAAAAAAAAAGAAAGCCAGACAGAAATGATGAGACAAGTCATTCACAGGAACCACCAGCTCAGGCAGCTCCTCCCATCCAGAATCCCACTGAGGGTGTTAAACCACATCCAGTTTCCTCCGTTTGCCTTTCCTCCACCTACAGCCAAGGCAAGTGTGGCTAGGAGTCCAGGTAAAAGGTCAGGCTTTAACCCTGCTGTTGGTCGGATGCCCATCATTGTGTTCTATATTCCCACTGGTTTATATTTAGATCAGCAAGGCTCAGCATGGTGGCTCTAACCTCGACTACAGTCAAAGAAAAAAAAAAAAAAAAGGACGAACATTCTTGGAACCAGGAATCTCTAAAGTGTAGTGTTGACAGCGCTAACGCCGGTGAGAGAGAGTAAGAGAGCTACAAAGAGGAAGAGTGACACAGAGTGTTAAACACTCAGTTGTCTACACTGTTACAATGAAGGGTTGATGTGTTGATACCAATCTCTTAATGTAGTTTGTACAAATCAGGCGTCATGTGATGTCGAGATCATCAAAAACAGCCCATAATCAGATCTAAGGCGGATCTAGGCAAACAAGGAGTGTCAGTCACTGAGCTGACGTGTGCTGAATCAAAACAAAGCGTTCCTGTAATGTGGCATGTGAGGTAGCGTGGCCAAGATTTCCATGTTTGCAACACCGCAATTAAATGGGCAAGCTGTTACATTGGCCCCAAATAACCTTCAACAATGTCCTTTGTTCGATGTGAGTCTGGGGATGGGTTCTGATAGCTGGTTCCATTTTGGTTATATTTAATTTAGGAGGCAACAAAGCTCTAACCAAGCTGTTTATGTTTGCACTGCATTTTTAGCCAACTGTAGCTGTCACTTGTTAAAATGACTGACATTACCGAGCTGCAGTTAGCAACCAAAAAATTGCAATAATATTGCATGCCAAAAATTACAATTTTGGCCGTTCCATGGTTATTGTGCCTTCTGTAGCAGCTGTTTGTATTCAGCCAAAGACTATCTGTGAAGCCACATGATTCTGTGCTATTAATAATAGTATTTTAAAAAGCACTGAGTGGTGACTCTTCACTAGGGAAAAGATGAGCTGATCTCCTTGAACTCCTCAAATTTTAGAATTGCACAGCAAAATTTGAAGCATGTCGCCATTTTAACCTGATCAACTTCATTGTTTTGAAGCAAGAACATTTCAATTCAGCATTTGATGGAGTATTTTGTGACATATGGTCTGTATACAGCTTTTAACTATTTATTTAACATTTCATATTATGCTACTCAGGCATAATTAATAAGGTTGTAGGAAAAGGCTGCAACTAAACACTGCAGTGCTTCTTCCTTTTCATTCAACAAAAACAGACACCTTTAAGTAGCAGTTATTTTAGCCTTTAGTTAGCACATTTTTAAAGGTAGTAAATCTGAATGCAGCAAAATGCTATACCTTACATTAGACATTCAAGCTTGTTTGTGTTTTCCAGACACTTTATTAAAAACCAACTTGGATGTAGCTGAGATTTCAGATATGTTTCATACAAGTTTCAAGTTGTAATTATGGCTTGGATGTTGATGTTAACAATATTTCCAAGTCAGAATTTATTGAAAATATTATTGTAAGATAAGCATCTCTAAATTTGCTTAGATATTTTTCACAGCGGTTGCCCTCAAACCCCTGGCATTCAGCCACTAAAGCTCAACCAATCCCACCAACTACCAGCTACCTTAACCTACTCAAATAAGGAGTGGCAGAGACACAACAATGCCTCCACTGTTTGGGCCAACAGTAGTAAGAAAGAGAAAAGGAAGACATTTGTTAAACAGTGAAAATGTAAATTCAGTAGCTGCACCACGACTAAACAAGTTTGCTTGAAAGCAAAAGAATTCGATTGATCTATTACAGAGAAGAGTACTTGGACAGAATATGAACCCCTGTCTTCCTTTGCTCTTTTGCCTCTTAATCTTTCCTTTGTTGTGTTTTTACTCACACGAGGTAAACCTGTCAACTTCTTGTAGAAGAGGATGTGAGGTCAGAGAACTAAACAAGCTGCCCATGAAGATAAGCACTGACTGATTTGGAGACTTGTCTTTTTTCTTGAACACGTACTGTAAATCTGCCTAAATACGACACTGCCAGCGCAGATTAATGCACCGTTTTGTATCAGGTGAGAAAAGGTCAGTTACATCTCAATTTGCCAAACTTACATTTGCATCCTCGCCTAAACCTACGCTATTTGATGTGTTTTTGCCACTTCTCCATTGTCCATCTGTTCACTCAGTTTGAACAGTCATGATTCTTCACAGCAGACTTCCATTACAGAGAAACAGATGGTGCATTTAATATTTCAAAGTTAAAGTGTTTTTTTTTTTTAACAGATGGGAGTAGCTGGTAATTCAGTGGTTTCTAGAATAATATTTATAAAAAATGTATTATGCTTAAACAAAGGTTTTGTTAATTAGATGTAATCATTGCCTAATGTATGAAATTAGTGTTAATAAATGATAATACAGGATGAAAATAGATTTGTTCAGTGCTTTCTTTACATCCAATTTACTGTTTCTGTGAATTTAAAAAAAACAACATACACATACGCAGTTGTAACTCAGCAGCACAGACTTATCGTCTTTGTGCACAGGAAAGCCGTGACACTGACTGTTGACTAAGGTATAACCAGCACTGCAGGGAGGTCATCAACCTTGCTGGAACAGAGCGTGGGCCGAGGAAAACTTCTTGTTGATCACTAGTGTGCTTCCGCTGTCAGAGATAGTAAAATTAACCATGAATGAGCAGTCTTTCATGGCGGTGCAGCAGGAGCCTTTAGGGTATGGTGTGTGATGTAACACTGTCACAAATGTGTCATTCCCAGGGGCTTAAATGGTGGAGATACAGAGAGGGCTTTGAAGTGTCACAATGAACACTGGGCTTTGTGCTCCCCCAAAACTCCGCCAACTTCCATCGTACCCCCATCCCCCTCCTCCAGAGTCCTGGGTTCCATCACACAGAGATGGAGGTTACATAACTTGCTTACAGACAGTCAGACTGATTTAAATGAAGAAAAATTACCAAGAATGTTTGACCCCTTTGAAGTTGCCACTGTGCATTTTTGCAAGCTTTAGCCTCCTTGTAAAAAAAAAAAAAACAACAACCTTTGGAGCAGCCCTTTAGCCAAAAAGGTTGCACTCATGTATGCACATAACACACATATAGGAACAAACACACAGACAGCTTCTGCACATTTCCCATGAGAGGTTTTCAGACAGTGGCGGTAATTAGAGGGAGAGACAGAGCAAGAGTGAGTAAGGACTCCCATCAGGCTTTGAGACAGCAGGGGGCAATATGAAAGCCTTGTACCCACGTCGAACCACCTCTCTGGTATTGTTTACCAGCGGACTGACGACACAGGGGGGTGTTTAATGAACACTGCTCCCCTGCAGTCTGTCTGAAAGAAGGTCTGTCCATCCAGCTTCCTGATGACCCTGTGCATTATCAGCAGACTGCTGGCAGAGAGGCCGGAGCCAGAATGGAGGGAGCAGTCACTACTGATTGAGTTTGTTCTTTAGATCGATTCATAATCAGGTTTAGAAAGAAGATGGCAGCAAGCATTAAATAGTAATGACGTAACACGTCAATGCAAAGAGGCCTGTTCATCAGGGGAATGTAACAAATCTTAGACTTAAAATCTTAGTTCAGGCCAGAAAAAAAAATCTCTGATAGGGTATGTGTTTACATAGATTCACATATTTTAGGCACTTAGATGTGTATTTTTAGTTGTTCTCTGTGCTGCAAAAATGTTTTGGAATTCTGGGGAAGGTGAGTAAGAAATGAGGGTAAACGGTAAATGATGGAAGGGTTCAAAAGTTTTGGGTACTAGACTCGACATCCAGTCTGGCTCTTATCTTGGAAAGGCGACAGGCTTGATGTTTTGGAAGATGAGTCTAGGATCTTATCTACACTTGCATCCAGTGTGTCATAGAACCAGAGCCTGTCCTCCTCCACTCAACCACTCCCTCCTTTGCAGTCATCTGTGGCCCCATGATGTAAACACTGGACAAGGTTATCAATCAGAAATTGCTGCAGTCGACACTGTCCTCACCTGACACCAACCAAGACCCAGAACAGAGCAACTGCAGACAGATTCTCTTGACTCTCAAGTGATCAAAAATAAAGAAAAACAAGGAAATGCTAATGCAATGCTCGATTCTTATCTATCCAAAAAGTCTAAATAACCCAAATGCATGAGAACGAAGAAAAAAAGAAAACAGCAAGGACTTACCAGCTTTTTCTTTCTCAGGAACAGCAGAGGTGTTCTGGGAAAAAGAAGAGAGACAAAAGATTATAGCTGAGATTGTTTTGTTGTGACGGTTATTCGTGATAATTGATGCTATGCAGTGACTCAATCACACAATAAATCCCTTTTCTAACTTTGCTAACACTCTTTACACATTCCTAGGTAAACATTTCACAACATATGTGAGTAAAGAAAGGTCGAAGAAGAAACCACTGATGAAACACATCAAAGGACAGTGTCCATTCAGTGTTATGATAAGGATATCTTCTGATTTGTCAATCAGAATATACACAGGACCAAGAATAATGTACATACATGTGGTTGTGTATGTTGGTTTGCATCAGATCTAAATGTGTCTATTTTAGTTCCTTGATAAGTGCTACCACAACAATTCATAATGGTCATTATACAGAAAGATGGGTTGTTTTCAAGGGTCACTACTCCCGCCATTCTGTTCTTCTTAGAATATTGTTTTTAATCAAAGTAAATGGAGTGCATAGTTCCACTAATATGACACTGAATATCAGTCACTCATAGACACCTGGAATGCTACTGCTAAAACTCCATATGCATAGTTTTCTGATGTGCACACGATTTAATAAATGTTCATAACAGATAACGAACCCATGAGGGACTTCTGAACAAATATCACATCATTAGAAGGTAATGCACATAGCACAGTCTGCAATGAGTCAATGTTGATTCAGTTCTTACGTAGGTAGTCTGGAAAGGCATTACTGATAAAATCACAACACATTTTGTAGCCATAGTAGATTCCCTGCATTCTGTGCACTTAATATTTCCTTCTTTGGATTTGTTGCAGGTCTTACAAAATACTACTGCATCAACACAGGGTTTCGAGTAAAAATAAAGCAGTTGTGTGCTGTTTCAGTGGGAAAGTTAGTGGGTATGCATGTGTACGTGTGTGTGTGTGTGTGTGTGTGTGTGTGTGTGTGTGTGTGTGTGTGTGTGTGTGAGGAGGGCAGCAGTCAGATGGAATGCAAAGGTCTTCCTTGCCACTGACTTTTGACCTCAGGGTCTTTGGCTGATCTCCACACCCTGACTTGTTTTAATCCACACTCCCCTGGAAGATCACAGTGAGCAAGAAGGGCAATTCTAATAATAAACTCGCTTTGTCCACATTTCCTTCTGTGTGCAAAAAATGTAAATATAAACTTTTCCTCTAGATATTTCTATTAGGGTGAATGTGCTGCTCTGTTTTCATTTTCCCCTCATATGCTCACATCTTAATAGCTTTCAACTTTTCAGTTACTTTCTGATTGTTTTCCACAAACCACACAAACGAGCATAGCTGTGTAATAACCACTATTAATGCGGTCATAAGATCCAGAGTTCAGCTTTCGGGTCCTGGTTAACAGTGGTGAAAACATTTTTATGATGTAGCATGTGTAGGTGATTTTAATAAATACAAAATACATTTAAATGGATATTTTAAAAAAGCAGAATCCCTCCTGATCACCACAACATCTTGTGTTCATGTTAGCTGGAGGGATATGACGCAGTGAGACAATAAAGACAGCGTCTACAAGCAGACAACAGCAATCAAGCAGTTAAAAAGGTTAAAGCCTGTTTAGCCTTTGGCACTTTCTTATACAGGAGCTTCAGCACATTCAAAACCACAGTGGATATCATCGCAAAGGGACATTTTGTTGCCATCTCCCATACTTGACTGATATGAGTCTCAAGTCTGTTTATATTGAACCACTACAAGCAGCCAGTTAGCTTAGCTTAGCAAAAAGAATAGAAACAGTGAGCCTGGCTTCATGGAAAGGTAACAAAAACATGCCTGCCAGCACCTATTAAGTTAGATAAGTAAATCATTATATGCCGTTTCCTTAATTGAATGGGCGTTATGTGTTTCATAATTCTCCACTGGCTGTCTGGCAACTCACCACGATGACAACATTTGGAGAAGTAGTTGGATCTTTTCTACCTTAGTTTTGGACAAAATAAATAAATGAGATATAACCTGTTAATCAGCAAGCTTTACAGCTGCCTATTGTGCCACACATTGGTAAACAAAACATTTCACTTTTCTCTTATAGCATGCACAAAGTGTCCGCGCTCTCTCCTGCTTGTTCCTTCTTCATAACTAAATCTGCTAAACTCGTACTCTGTCCCTTATTCTTCTTGTATCAAACATATGTTTAAGAAACATATACAGAGTCACAAATTTTCTCAAGATATCATGAGCGAACTTCTATGACATTCTACATTGTACTTGTCCTTACTTTATCATGTCTAACGTAATTTCACAACAGTAAATCTTCTCTACACATCTACACAAAGCATGATTTTGGCTATCAGGTAATATGTTTTTCTGTTATTTACGGAAATTTGCCCACTCTGACTACACACTCAACTGTACAAATCTGATTAACGCATAATTTGGCAACTCTTGGGAATTTCTTGTTTGACTCAATTGCTGTGGCTGACAAGCAGGAAACTGTTCAAGATGAGGGCATGACTTTAGTTTACCACTTTAAGGTACACAATCAGATTGGATGAAAAACATCAATTGTTAAAAAGTAAAAAATGTGGCTATTGCTATTTAAATGTCAAGGAGCTCTTATATTTCATTTTTTACCACCACTGGTATGGCACAGTCTGGTGAGAACGAACACAACGACTGCTCTCATGAGGTTGTTTTGACGTGTTGGCTGATTAACACTGGATAAATGTGTTGTCTTGGTTCAAATCTGTTTCTCTACGATTTTTAGAAGCCACAGTTTATCGTAAATCCACACAACTCTCATCACTACAGTTACATCTGACAAGGCGTGTTTTTGTTTGTGTATACATGTATTCATGTATGTGCGCATTATGTGGGCTAAAACACCACAATCACTTCATAGGTCATGTTTCAGACACAATATGGGTAAAATTTCCTCTGTGGACGAATAACGTTACAATTTATTGCTCATTAATGACCCGAAAAAGACACCAGGGAGAAACCAAAGACTCCCCCTAATTCCTCTGTCGCTAAATCACCAGCACAAACAGAACAACAACAGTGAGGTGAAATCAGAGATAGATTTATATTCAGTGCTGTTACAGCTGTTGGGCCCAAGTAATATTAGCTCTGCTTTTCCAGTCACAAGTGTCGTTGCTGCATTCACCTGTGAGTAAAAAACACTTGGAATCATGTGAGACTCAACCCAGTTGACACCAACGACCTGCTTTGTTTTTGCCTTTTTATCAGCTTCATATATCTTGTCTCTGTTGGCCAGCAAGTTAGATAGAGTACTCGTCTTTCTTATTTCTACACCTTGCAAGCAATTTCCATTAAAAGATCACTACTGTTTTGTTCTGCTACACTCTGTATAAAGAATAGCATTGGCATAATTATGTATTCTTTGTACTGTCAACAAATGATAAAGGCACAAAAAACATTTAAACAGCTCTTTTGACAGTGTAGCACCTCCACTGTTGTCAAAAACCTATTGACATTACACCAGTGAGTTATATTTCTTCACTAAATTAAACAAGGGTACAATAGTTATTCCAAGTCAACCCTTCACAAGGTGTCCTGCTGCCCTAATCTACATTAATTGGGAGCAGAAAATAGTCACTGAAAAAATGCAGTACTGACTTCAATTCAGTAGCTTTTGCAAAAAGAACAGTGCCCCATTTTCTTAAGTCATCTCTACAAGTGAAATTATTAACCTGTGACCGATTTTTAAAGATTTATTTTATTAATAAGGAATGAGCATAGGGTTGTGCACTAAAAACAGACTGCTGCATTGCTGGTGCCTCAAACGATACCAAAAATAAAAATAAAACCAACCTTATCTATTAATTTTGCTGTGATACATTATTATACAGTATCACAAAGTACGTTACATTTAAGCAGCAATTTGTGGAATTGTGACAAAGATTTCATATTGCAGGAGAGTGATGTTAAAAATACATTTTGTTTTTTCAGTTCTCAAAACAACTGAGAAAGCTTGGCCTTGAGTAATGGAATCAGTATGGGAGGTCTGCATGGTTTCTCTGCTTTGCACTAACAAGACATTTCAGTTCAGCAGTGTGCACCCTTCTTATTGTGTAAACACCACACCACGGGTTCCTTTCATGACCCATGAAGTCACTTAGGCACAGTGTAAATCTCACCTTCACATAATGTCGTGTTTTCCCTCATAATAACAATTACAGATTAATAAATCGGAGTGAGAGAGCACAGAGAATAACAAGAATGTGAATGAATGGGTTCCAGCAAGTACCAGTGTTTTCATGGCACCGCGCTCACATATTTTCTCAATGTTTGCCTGCGCTCCCCCTGGCATGCCATAGTGCAGGTTGTCCCAGTGTGGGGTTGTCCAGGCCGTGTCAAGTGTCCACTGGGGAGCTGTTGGCTGCAGAGCACACAAGCGTCAGCTGCCTCATTTACTGCCACTAATTTACTGGAAGTGGGTTGTGTTGGGGCACAGGGGGTATGGTATGTGTTTGCCTTCCACATGTGTGTATAGCCACCTACAAGCATGTGTGCCTGCATGATTACCCACTGCAGGCTTATTGTTGTCATTACTGTAGCCAGCAGTTTAGTAAAGCAGTTTTTCCCACAAATGATTTTATTTAAAGTGAAGTCAGAGATACTCATCAAATGTACTTTTTGCCAGATTCAGCAAATACTTCCTCATGTCCATTCAATAGAATTTCCCTTCTGGGATGAATAAAGTATTTTTCATTTCATTTCATTCATTTCATTTCATTTCATTCTGTGTCCACAATGAAAAAAATCTGTTATACACAGCCCAGGCTTTGCAAAAGGACAACAAAGTGTTTCAGAACCTATCCACACAACACTATCCCAACAAAGTGGAAAGAGAGAAGTGAGGGAAAATGTTGGGAAACTGTGCAATGGGAGCAAAAATTATGGCACATCTGGCAATACACTAACTAGCAATCTTTCTCTAGAATGGCAGACTGCACCTGCACCAAACTAAATATAACTTTAAAACTGGATCTCAAATATTCTTGTTTACTCTGCAGATTCATTCCAGTAGCTGCAATGTCTGACAAGCTTTGACGAATGGAAATTACCAAGTAAATTACTTGTAAATTGTTTCTGTATTTATTTGTGCCATTAACCAGTGTATCAGCATTACAGTAGACTTTCAATACTTTGTTTGATGCCTAAGAATTTTAAATTTCTTTCACAAAACTTAAAGTACTCAGTCGAAGTTCTTAAATGTTTATCACTGGATAGTTAGCCAGAGAAGAACTCAAAACAGTAGTATAAAATCTGCAAAATTTTGGCTTTGAACATCTAGTTTTCCGCTTGAATTTTCTTCAGTAGTCTTAAGGTTGACGAAGCTATCGCTATTTGGCAACATCATTGCTCCAGCTTTTCTATATGATGTCTACAACAAATAAAATATTGATGCTGTGATTATTTGTGGCTGCATTACACTTTACGGAAATATTTCACATTCAGAAGCATCAGACACAGTAGTTTGCACAGAAACAAGTACTGAAGTTCAGTACCAGCCCTAGCAACAAATATTATTTTGTTTTTCAGCAACAGCCCCTGCATTGTGTGTGGCTGTGTGCACATGCTTTTCTGTGTGAATAAGTTAGTCAGAGATGTTAAGCAAGCCACTGGCATGTGGCTCTTGCACAACAAACCTAAGCAGTCCACCAAGCTTGTTTCAACCGCAACGCCAGCCTCTCACCCCCATCCCCCCTCCAGAACTGCAGCTGCAGTATGTGTGTCAGTGTGAGTGTGTATGTGTGACCACCCATGGTCTGTGCTGGCCAAGGATTAGGGGGCTCAGGCTAACCCAAACCTTTTTCTCGACCACTTAACGCAAATGGCTAAATTGGTGCAGATGGCTTATGGTCAGGTAAGCCAGCGTCTAGGGCACTAGATTTCTAAGTGTGTGATAGAGGGAAGAGAGACACGAGTGAGAGTACATGCACGCCTGTCCAGGGCCCTCAGAGATGTTATCTGAAACTTATTTCTGTTTTTTAACTGGCATGAATGTGCCTTTTTCTGCCCTGCCTTTCCAAAGGAATTTATTCTCCATGCTCTGTCGACCCAAGAGCACACGTGTGCAGGGAAACGTGGGAAACAATTTCATTTTAGCCTTCTCCTTGAGGACCAACCCCCCATACTTTCTCCCCTGCATCCCCTTTCCACATTTTGATAGTCTCCATATGTCACATTTTGAGTGTGTCAACAGGAAGTGATGCCATGACTTGGTGTAATGATGCATTGGAACATTTCCTGCAGAAAAGGCATATTAGTGTCCAGATGTTGCATTTAACAATGATTTGGAAAGAAAACAATTCCTAGCGAAATTTGATGACACTTGAAAATGTCTCAGTAACATTTATTGACATCTTGTATGGCACTAAAAGCCCAAGTGAAATCTACAGCAAAAATAGATACCCTTTCAGTCTTCAGTTGTGTTAGTTGGTTAATGATTTTACCATACACACTGTGCACTCGTTCACAGACGCACATATTCAGACTGCCAAACTGGGACCTTGGTCCCTTGCTCAGCCTTGAGTCATGAGTTATGCTCTCAATGGGCTGATGTCAACTGAAAGAGAGTGAAAGAGGGAGAGATGCACACACACACATTTGTCATTGTTTACACAAGTAAGCCAAAGCAACGGGCTTCTGGTTTCAGGCAGTGTCTGGAGGGATTTAGTGCTGGTTCTCTGGAGCATAAACTGTGAACTGGTGACTGGCCGTTGGAATCCATCACTGGACAAGACAATAACTCTTGTCTGACCGCAAGACTCTTTCTTGAATTGGTCATTACCGAACTCCACTTCCTAGGTCATTCTTACACATACATCATCTTGCTATTCTGTGAACACATATAAATACTATGATGTTGAATGTAGACCATCTTTTTCACAACCATGAATGACAATCAGACAGCTGTGCACACAAAAACGTTTGTGTGGGCTCTTGTGTGTCTGTCTTTGAATCCTGATATTGCTTTAACTCAAATAACTAAAGCGTAAGCAAAAAGCTTACTGTGAGCTTTAGGGAATTATTTCTTGAAATTACCACAATATATTTAACATCTAACATGGAAAAAAATGACAATGTCTCTGGAATGAACAATATATTGCTTTAGAATTGAGATTTTTGCATTTAAAATAATTGTACTTAAAACTACATGAAGCATGGTAATAAGGTAAAATAGGTCCCAGAATGGTACATCCTGTAAACAAATTCATTGCATGATGGAAAACATAAACTACCAAAGACCACATTTTATTGAGCCTCAACACAAGCAGCATAATTTATCCTGCATGAGTGAGTTACATTTGATAAGTGGTTTCATGTGCACAATTCTTACATAGTGAATGAGCACCTTTAATGAAAGGAAACAAATAAATAACAAACTAGCAGCCCTGCTACAGTTTTTGTATATATCCTTACAGTAAGTAAAGTAAATTAAAGTTAGTATCAAAAAAAGAAGAACTGATGTTGGAAAATGCAAAATGAAACGTCTGATTTTTCACTATGGCTGAAAAGCAGAGCAAACAACCTCACTGAAGGCATATGTTTAAACACATAGAAAATATTCTGATGCAACTTTTGGTTCTCTCTAAATTCTAAGTCAAGGAAGAAAGAGGAGTACATTGTTAGACACAACATAACAGAAATGATCAATCAGTAAATCAGGTTATCATTTTAAAAAAAAATGCCTGTTGTTTTCTTGATTGTGTCACCAAGTAGCTCTACAAGTGGTTTAACAAAATGCAGCGCAAAAGTGCGGGAACCATGAATTAAACCAAACAATTCTGTTTTATTCACATTATTCCCTCCTAACTGGACTCATTAAGAGACAAAATGTGTCAACCTTTCTTTCTCACCAGGTTGAATTTGTGGCTTATGGACCAGAGTTAATAGGGATAAGCCTTAAGATCTCAACTACATCAACAATGCCAGCCCATGGATTAGCTGCTGACATTTTTGGGAGAAAGCGAAGTGTGGGTTAACAAGAGGGATTAAATTGTTCTCTGTAGAAAACTGTGGTGGCCCAATAGCACGACCATGGCAGAAATACAGCTTCCTGACTTATCAGAAGGATCTTGTAGCATCACAGTTTTATAACATGTACTGCAGAAGGCCCACACTTAAATATCCACTTTAGAGCCATTGCACATCGTCAAACCAGGTCAGTGGAGTATTGAATGCTGGGTGACCAGACTGTAAATAAAGTACAGGTACAATTTCAAATGCCACAATACCATATTTAGCTGGAAATACAAAACAAACACTCCTGATAAGTGAGCCGCATTCCTTTCTAAAGACATTAAAAGCAAAGGGCAAAGAGGATTAATTGAGCCAGACACTCAAGTGCATCTTGACTGAGGTAATGTAACTTCAAGGCAAACATGAATGGAAACACATTCAAAACAAAAAATGTGAACACATGCTCGAGCTGAATGTCGCAATTAAAACCTTGAACCACACGCCTGAATAAGCGTTGCTTAAATTGCACCTGGTTTTACAGTGCATTCCTGTGTACGTGTGTGTGTCTGTGTGTTTCTGAGAGCGCATTCAATTTGTTTGTTCGTCCTGTGATTTATGGTACTTCATTATCAGCAGGCTGCAGGGGTGTTTCCAGATGCCTGCATTTTCCAGTCATCCCTAAGATTTACTGTCAACAAGTACCATCATCTTGCAACTATTCTCTGAGATGTGATTTCGGCACCGTGCCACAGTATGTTGTCATAAAAACAGAGAGTTGCCATTGCGCACAGGGTGTAAACACAGAGATTTATGTGATATTTGACTTCCACAAAGATGCTTAAACAGAAAACTGATTCTGTGAAACAATTAAGAGTATCATAGCTCAAATCCGCTCTTACAAAATGTTCTGAATGCACATTCAGGCTGATACATGTAGGCAAGCTGAATAGATCTAATGATGGCAGGATTTGGCAGCATGCTCTGCTTTCTCTTAGATTGGGATTTCTGATAACGCTCTGCCAACTCTGAGAGAAGAGAAATATATTAATTCTATATATCTTCCCCTCTTCTGTTGGAGCACTTTACACAGCAGCTATAGCCTTGAATTGACAGGAAAAACAAGATTTCCTTGTGGGGGATAAGGAGAAGTTAATTTTCCACATCCTGTTCCAAACATAAGCCTTTTTTTTTTCTTTTTTCTTTTTTAACCCTCTTTTTTGTAAACCGCAGCGGGTCTGTGTTTGTCTGCTTGTTACAGCTGTGCTCAGCAGAGGAGTGACCTTGGGGACAATGACACTACACAAAGCGGCGAGCGTGGCCATGACCAGAGCCACTACTGGCAGCCGTTGTCAGACTGAATGGTGGTTGGTTTCATAGCTCGCTGACTCATTATAGCCTACTACAGTCTTTAAGCCAAATATGTGGGTGGAATGTAGGCAAACATAATTATGCCTGTTGCGCACTGTGTTGACTATTGACCAAGGACAGGAATGAGAGAGAGTGGGAGCAAATGTAAAGATAAATAAAAGGTGGTGAAAGTAGCAAAAGACTGACTGTTTTATCTGAGTAGAACACCGAGAAGGTGTGGTTCAGATGAAGGATGTTTGGGGACTGTGAGGCTGCCAAACCGGAACATGGAGGAAGGACAGAGCAGAGATCTGCTAGTGACCTTAGCACGCAAACCACAGCGCTTCTATTGTCCACCAGACCACAGACAGATAAAGAGCTACTTTCATACATAATCTACTGACAGAGAATAAGGTCCTTCTGTTATTCTAAAGTAAAAATATCATTCAATCAATCATCTCCCACAAAAAAATCCCGAGGACTGTGAAATGGAAAGATTGGAAATCTGGTACTTTCAGATTTCGCTGGCAGCAAAACTGCCAACAGAGGTGACAGAAGTCGTATTTGGAGTCCTGCTACCATGGAGACAGAATACAGATTCAAACAAAGGGTCAAAGGCTGCCCTGTTATGGAATGTTTACCAAAGACGAAGCGGGTGAGGGCTGGTGTGGGGCAGCACCTTCCCTGTCACCATATGCATGACATGTAAAACACCTCCGTGCTAAATTTAACAGGCCGCCATGTGCTTTGTTCAGTAGAGTCTTTAGGCCTTTAGGGGATTCTGTCTTATATGCCTTGCTGGTGGGAACACTCAGCACTGAAGGTGACTGATATGTTGTTTCCGACTGTAACATTCAGAGGAAGGTGGTCGGGGGTCAGAAGTCTCCACCCGCCTTGTGTGGCTTGGCACATCCTCTCCAACAGCACAGCTCTAAAAATAGAGCCACATAACAAATGGCCCTCACACTACGCAAAACTTAATTTTGTCACTACAAACTATACTTATATACTAATTAATGACTTCAAAACAAAATAATAAAATGAAAATAAATACAGCAAAAAAAGGAAATCCTTCTGTGAGAGAATGCAGTTAGAGCTGAAACAATCGATTAATACCAACTGTCAATTGTTTTCATGCAAAAAAAAAAGGCAAACATTCATTTTTTTCACATTTGCATGAAGATTTTTTTACTTGCTATTGTCTTTGTCTTGATTTGTTGTGATTGTCAACTGATTATGTTTAGTTAGCTCAACCTAACAAGACGTGAAGATGTCTCCTTGACTTTTCGAAAACTGACATTTGTCTCTATTTCCTGACATTTTATACCGTAAACCAAATAATGATGCATTACTTGGGAAATTATTCAGCAGATTAACCGAAAAATAACCATTAGTTTGTGCTATATACATAATTTACAGCCAAATCACCCATCAGTCTACAAACTAAATAAAACCCACCTGTTGCAACACAACAATTCCAGCCAAACAACAGTGTAAGACACCTGCTACACTAAGCAAGTAATAGAAACCTGCCAACAAAAACACTCTGGGTAAAGAATAGCAGCTCCAGCATAAGAAAAAACACCTGCTGTGGCACAACATCCTCTAGATGTTAGCCCCACACTCGATGCAAGAATAACAGCCACCTGCTGAAGGCTAACAATAGCCACTAGTTAAGCTAGCAAGGAGCCAAGAATGTATTCACATGAACCCAGTGGCTTAAGCACAAGAGTGAGTGAGCGACACTGTACATGCCAAGCGAATGTCCACTCATCACAGACATATACAAGCCCATAACACCACTTCATGTTTATCACGGTTACATAAAAGAACAGAACAAGCATGAGAGCTGCCATGAGAGGTGCTTGGTACAATCATACCAAAGTGTTGTTGAGCGTCAGGAGGTGTCACAGGGACAATAATAACACAAATACCAGCTACTTCTTGCATAATCCTGCACGAGGTGGAAGGAATGCAAATGGTGAATGATAGACATTTCAGAGTTCACGCAGCCTCTACAAACAGAAACAGTATAAAAACCGCACACATACGTGCCATTCTTCTGCAATCATTCACCAAATATTAAATAAAACAGTCACATTTCTTTCCACCTGACTTTCTCTGCTTAGATATTTTGTTGTCTTAATGCCCAAATGCACATGTGGCAATCATCCAAAATTCATATAAATCTAATGTTTCCAATATATCATTAAATGGGTTCAATGCATGGTGTAATAATGTGACTGTGCACATATTACTTCCTCAGATTTCAGATTTGGACCTCTCGCCGACCTTCTGCATGGCCCGTTTATGTCGGTATTTTACATACAGTGTCAAGGTTGTGTTGTAATTGGTCCACACGACTCCTGTTATCTTGACTGCTTTGACCTCCTCCCATAAATTACAGAACTGTGTACGGTCGCAATTTCTATGTAGATGTTGCCTTTAAATGGGTTGCACTCACCACTAGTTTGCTAAAAAGATATATGTTGTTTGCTGTATCCTGTGTAAACTTGCAAATGCCTTCTTGGGAGGATTGATGTCAAGACACGCTCAAGGCGACATATACGAATGTTAGTGGAAAAGCTATGTGGGAAAGAGCCAGTGATTGATTATCTGTCATCTGCTATCTGTTTTCTCAATTTAATAGAGTTTTTTTCTTGGCATCATGTAGGATTTTGGCTGTTCTACACACTGACAGCACAACATTTGTTTTAAGTGTATGACTTCACTTGACTTACTGAACAAAGCAAAAAGGGCACCTTCTAAATTAATACAATCAAAAAGCTCTTCAATAAATCCTGGTATTCTGAAGCTTGCAATGTTTATCCTTTGTTGACACTGTGTCGAGGGGATGTTAACTAAACTTGATCCTAATGCAAAGGTCTTTTGTGATGCCGCGTCTGTATCGTAAGCAGTTCCGGTATTTCAGTCATCATATGTATGATCTATATAAGCTGTTATGGGTATAGAACAAGGGTTAATACGAGGAAAAAGGCTGAGGGTATTTCCCATTACGACATGAGACTACACAGACATAAAAGGAAAACAAATGTTGGACCGTCCCTTCCAAGAACATTTTATGGTAATATGCTGACACTACATACTTCCTTTCCAGCTATTTAGCACTGACTGGTGCTTTCAACAATAACAAATAATCGTTATTATTCTGTTCTTCAATAATTAAGTGTACTATGGATGTTGTATTTATAATATCAACCTACTATCTTGTAAAACCCAACAGTCAAGTCGATGAAGCTTTAACCTCAACCCTGGTCCTTCTCTTCTCACATCTGCCTTGTGTTTACATCATTTAAAGGATTTGTATTGTCTAGCTAAAAAGATTAAGTGGGCGTCACAACATTTTAAGTCTGAAAGGACTCAACAGGCCCCTGCAACTATTAACTATTGAGAATCCCCTTCACAGAGTCATCATCTCTTTGGCCTCAATCAATCACTCCACAGGGCCTCCACTGTAAAAAAAAAAAAAAAAAAAGCCTCCTATTAGGCGCAGTGAAAGCACTGTTTACCCAAGCTTAGTGAGTTACCTTGGGTTACTGCAGGAATGGAGGTCGTGGAACCAGTTAGTCACAGACATAATACATCACAAATCATAGAGCATGTTGATGTGTACCTCTAAAATTAACCAAGAGCTATCCGTCTCTTGTGTGACAGCAGAAAAGTTGTGACATACGACTAGACACAGCAAAGTCAATGTGAAACTGAAAAAGATAATTCAGGAATGTGACGATGTCCTTTTGGTAAAGGAATTCCGACGATTCCAAAAGTTGCAGTGTTTTGTTCGAGCCAGATAAGAGGACTGTTTGCAACAGAAACATCCTGTTTGGCATTTCAGTTTATCCTATTATGCATCACTACGCCATGAGATAAAGCAGTTAATAACAGTCTTGTACACGTGCAAAAACTTGTTTGAGTGTTAAGTTCACTCACTACTGGCCTTGTTCACTTTGCAGTCGTTCTGAAGGCAATGGCCAAGCAAAGCTGACAAAATCATTAAGTGAGCAAGCAAGAGGTTTGAAGACACACGTCTCACTTGGAGCATGTCCCCCTTTGCTCCCCCCCGTCTTGGCTTTTCACCTTCCAGACCCCCCTTCTGACCCCTTTGTTGGGGTGAAGGGGTCTGGATCTTTAAACCCAGCTAATTATAGAGTTTTAACGTCTGCTTGGCTAAGCCCTAAGAGCTGGGAGACATTCCTAAAATTGGAAGATACAGCGCGTGTGTTTGTGCCCTCTACATTGCTGTTTGTATTTAAAATCTATGATAATGCCAAGACAGGAGAAGGGATAAAATGTTAAAAGTCATAAAAACGTTAGTGCTCTCTAGAAGTAAATGCAATGCAAAAATGTTAGCGTGTTCAATGAAGGACAAAACAAAAGAGACCTGTTTGCATCATAATGGGTCAAACTTGTGTTTCGTAAGGTCTTAAAGCCATACACATCAGTTCATAAGTATAGTTTCAGCTCAGTTCTTAATCCAGGTGATTTCTTCGGCTTGGGGACACTTTGGAAATATGTAAATATTGAAATACTTTCCACACTTTCAAGATACTGACACACAAACATAGTCACTTCAGTTTATAACAGTGTGAAAAAATGAAATGTGAAAGCAAAGAAACCAAAAAGTAAAGATTGTGTGTGTGTGTGTGTGTGTGTGTGCGTGTGTGTGTGTGTGTATGAGTGCAAGAGTATCTTATTTGAGTGTCTAAATCAGTGATTTAGAAAATTAAGGGTGCAACAGCAGACCCGAACAAAGGGTCAGTCATCAACCCCCAGCCGCCTGAATAGATAAGATGACGAGTATAAATACAAATTCAGTTTGGAATCCTAACCCTAACCCGAAAAACTGAGTATCCATATTTATCAGCAGTGAGACAGAAAACAAAAAAATAAATAAACCTTCTGTCTGTCACTAATTTAAATCATTTGTGCTACAGTAGAGTATATAGCAAATATATATTATTAAATATTAAATTTAAAATATTCTAACATTAAGTAATGACTTCCATAATTAAAAAAATAAAATAAAATTCAGTTTCACACCTTTTGCTTCTTGCTATGTGGAAAACCTACACCAGACAGAATGTTGAAGCAGATTTTAAGTCTTTGAGTTTTATACATTTTAAAATATGTCTGGAGATGATCTTAGTCTTTAAAAGTAAACTCAGTCTAGACTAACCTCTCCTCGAAAAAACCCTACCAGTCTTTCTGGTAGATTAATTGTAGCAACTGGACGATTAATCTACCAGAATAGCCATGACCTGGATGACTGAGAATCTTCACAGACAACCCTACCAGTCAACAAGTCCATTGTTTGCAAGTTTGCTGGTTACCACATTTGAAAAGGTAAGAACTCCTCGTCTAAACAGCTGTGCAGTTGATATTTTGGTATAAAAAGCCTGATACTAAGTTTGAGTTGGTGAGCTTTTGTCCAAAGACCAGTAGCTTAGATTCTACCAAAACAATCCATGTCATTGTGTCAGCGCATGCCTTATTTCAATGCAGGGCTCAAGAGTAAAATTTCACATTCGTGGCCCACACCAAGTCTCTGAGATGGTGCTTCTGCCACCACTGATTTTGTTTTTTGGTATAATTTCAGAGACAGAATGTGTATTATCCCAGAAATACTTTAAATTCCTTGGAGAGGCTTAAATGAGATAAAGTGCAATGCTGTTCAATGCAGAGTACATTGTGAAACTAGACCAGCAGAACAGACAGATGGTCAAGAAGAGACAAGAAACATCCCCTCCCTTCTCTGCATCATGTTGTGGCTTATCTGCTGTGTGCGCGATGCTTTAAGGTGTGCTCAGAACTAGAGTAAGAGTCAGTTGTATGTTTCACTGCCCATGCTGGTAAAGGTGAATAACTTTAGAGAAATATAACCATACAAGCATGACCGGGACAATGATGCTGAGATAGTTTTCCTATAGTTCACCTTGCGTGCCTGGGGTCATCTCTTCTCGTAATTGATGTTAGGCTACAGCTGTGATTTTACTTTAATTAAAATTTGTAGAAAATGTGACAAAAAAAAGGGATATACCAGTTGTATTCCAGAGCCCTGTTATGGTTTTGATGTTATTGGTATGTTATAGATCTCTTGACCTACCCCACTCTTCGGTTTTGCTCCAAGGGCTGGTGCAGATCCTGAGGAGAGAGCAGCAGGAACATGTGGATGTTGGGGGGGTTGTGATGCTGCTGGCATAGATCCTACATCAAACTCCTGCACAAGTAAAATAAAAGACACACAATATTGTGTTAATAATGCAAAGCTGACTTCCCCACACTGGCCACTAGTAGACAGATAAAATTACTGGTGGTAAGGACAAAAATGAATGAATGAATGAATGAATGGTATTAATTTGTAGATCCACTGGGTGCGGCATTGGGTGTAACACCCATTGTGCTGCTTCATTTAAATTGAGACAAGCTGTACAGCTTAATTAAAGAGTTGTTTAAAATACAGTAGAGACTGCAGTGAAATTGAGCAAGGTGACATAGTTATATATTTACCAGGAGATTTCGTCGATGGAGGGTGGGAGTGCTGTCCATAGAAGAGGTGGCACTGAGGGCATTCTCAATTTCCTGGTCCAACTGGTCCAGCTTCATCAGCAGCAGCACCATCGAGTCCAAACGAGCATGCTCACGCTGAATAAAAAGACAAATTGGTAAAGAAAAATTTAGTCACCGCAAATAGCTCAAGAAAGTATTAAAAATAAGTATTGCAGCATTATATTTATGGCTCTAAAATCAATATGACCCACTTATGGACACTTTATTTCCATTACCATTCCTCATTAGTGATCACAGGATAAGCCACTGGAAATGGAAAAAGCCAATGGAACTAATACTGTATTTTCTAACATCGGAAGATTTGAGATGAGATAAGTAGAGTTCAGTGAGGGGATTGCTTATTCTATTTTTCATCTGAAAAATGACATCAACATACTAAACCAATTTCCTATATTCCAACTACATAAAGGTCATGCAAGTGATTTTGACTCATAATGTTCGTCATCATATTAAAAATACCAATAAAAATAAGACTTTGGGCATAATTACATCAAAGTTAAAATTAACACTAATCTGTGACATCATCAAACAAATGATACCAAACTTATTAAATTCTACATTTTTTGGGCCATCATGCTGATTAAGTTAAGAAACTCTGCTCAGCCCTGTAAACTGGGTTCATATCTCTTTCCCCTTACTTCTCCTTCATCCTTCTTTCAACTGCTGCTGACACTTTCACCCTGTTTCTTTGTATCCTTCTCCTTCCTATACTTAAAAAAGTCCTGATTTACATACTGTCTATATTTAATCTTTACCTCTTTTGTATCATCACCACAGTTTCTTGAAAATACTTGTCGTTTAGTCTTCTAATCTGCAGCATTCATTTACGCGTTCTAAAGCTGTGATAACAAGTCTCACACTGACCCCAGGTGGTTTGTCTCCAGCAAGACACGCCGAGTGATATACAAGCGTCACACTCAGCTTGCTTTGTTTCATGCAATACAAGCCCTTGTTAGAGAACTTGTAAAATCCCTTTCTGCACAGCTTAAGACAGCATGATTTCATTTCATTCAGCCTGTCTTTTATCTTGGCACCGGGTGTGGCTCTCTGTCTGAGCTTCTCCCCTGAGAAGAACCCCAAGAAATTTGGGAATGGCTGGCCCATTAGTCCCAAACAAACCACGTTACAATTCCCACTAACAGACCCCGTTAAACACTTAATGAGGGTGAGCTCATGAGACACGCAGCCACTGCGATTGTATGTTTGTGCAAAGGTACAAAGGCATGTTAACAAGTGGACGTGAGCCTAGTCTTCATTCACTGCGTCTGATTCTAGTTGTGACACCTTAAAGAGAAATCTCATGGGGTTGTGGAGGGAAAAGTAAATACTTTCTACATATCATAAACATGTCCCGTAAAGTGGTTACTATGGCTAAATCTTGTTAAATTATGTTTACAATGGGTGTGTGTGGATGACAACATTCACATGAGAGGAAATGTGAGTAATATGTGTGAGGCTGACAGGCTTACGGATCCCAGATAGATTCGACATAAACAGGCCACAGGCTCAACCCTACGCTTAGCTTCCAGCTCCATCCCTAATAATGTCTTATGACTTGTGCTTACATTTATTTTCCAGTTAGTGTCGAATTAGCCTGTCAAAAGCAGTTCCTATTGGATTTGCTGAGAGAGCAAATGTGCATCGAGGGCTATGTGTGTCATGGAAATGCTTCTCACATTGATGCATTCACTGGCATTCCTAGCTAGTGGCAGCACACATCGCTACGTTCTGTCTCCTTGGCAAAGCATTACAATGAAACATTGTACCATGGTAAAACAATGACATCTTTACGAGGCCTCACTGAATGAACAAAAGCATCTGGCTCGGGATGGCAATAACAACCACAAAACAGCAGAGTAAAAAACAAGTGCAGTGCAACTTCAGTCGCCTCAGAGAGGCAACGTTTTTTAGAGGCATTCTGGCGGTTTGGGTGTTCTCAGAAGGTTTCTTTTCTGTCTTTCCCATTTTTGAGGTTTCTGTTACATTCCTCTCAACTTCCTGTTTTTTGAGATGGGAGACGGTTCCCACACTGTTTGAACTCTTAGATCCCTTCTTCCCCCTTTTCTTGTTCTCTATTCAAACCCCCTCTTAGACCCAGTCTGCATCCCACATTTCAGGCCTATCCATTCAACAGGGTCTCTTTCTCTGCTGAGCTAAACTGTGTGTTTCATATTATCAAAACACTGTGCATACGCTGGTTAATGTAGTTATAGAGCTCATAAACAGTAAGCGAAGAAAAATATTTTATTAATGCACACAGATAAAAAAGGCAAAAAAAGAGAAAGAGGGAGCACTGAGGGTGATGTTGCCAAGTCGTCTGCTGCCAGATAAATGACTGCTGAGCCAGTTTGGCCCTGGGGTCAGGATAAGGCCTTGTTGCTAAAACAAATAAACACAGTAACAAAGCTCAATATCAGGTTAATCTCAAGCCATTATGCAAACCAGATGGGTTCATTTTACAAACTCAATCTGCAACAACATCATAGTCCTCCCGCGACAGAATCATTAGTTAGGGCAATATCTCGTCAGAGATTGTTCCAGGTTCCTGTTGTCCACTAAGAGATAATAACATAAGCTCTATAATTCTCTGCATTTCGATATTTAAGAGCTTCTTCTTTTCTTGATACTAAATATCCTCACGCTGGGATAATGCTTATTTTGCCTAATTACTTTTTTGTCATCTCTACCTTCTCAACTTTCTGTAGTAAATTGGCTACATAAAGTAAGTAAATACATCCCTGGCTGGAAACTCTTCGGTGCTGTCAAAGAAGAGTCAGGCCATTACCATATGGTGGATGAATTGCCATGGCGCCTTCCACTTTTATAGCTAAATAGCTCTTTTTGGGTTCCAAGACCAGCTTTTTTGGATATTTTAAGTCATGCTAAGATTGAAAATGGAGCCAGAGGTAAATGCGGCACCGGTTTTCCATGTCCCTACACTGGACTGTGACCTCGTGTTTTTGGCAGCTGATGGAATGATGTCAACATTAGCTATGATTCAGAGTGGCTCCAAAGCTTCAGTGCAATTTATGTGGAAATAATGCAATTATAATAACTGACAATCTTTAGGATTACACAATCCATTGACTTCTCAGGAACACAGATATAAGCACAGCATCAGGGTGTGACACTTAACAGCTTATTTAAGGGTTTTCAGAAAAGCATTTTAATATACGCCTGTATGTTATTCTGTTGGAGACGGGTTCGATAGACTGTATTTGCAACATGGCAGCACATTTTATACAGACAAAATTTCCACAGTGAAAATATTTTAGAGAGGAAAACACAGTTTGTATGTGACTATGTCAAAACTGTACCAAAAGCCATCACCAATGCAATATAAAGAATATGGTCATCAAATTAACACTAAAACTGATAGCTATGGTTATTTCATGGTCATAAATAGTGGAAAATGTTTACAGAGACTAATAGAGGTTTTTTATTAGCTTATTGTCTTTTTCAGCATTTATTTCAAGCCAAAGATGACAAACTTTTGTAACACCTGCAAACAACTACAACTTATTCTGTCTATACATCGAGGCCTGTGCATCAACAGTCGGAATAATATGTCTTCATTAGGGATATTCTAACTGTTGTTAAATACAGTGCATTAATAAACACGTACGTGTCCTTATAGCTGCTTGCAACTGTATTACACTGTTACTAACCATTTATTAAATGTATAAAAATATCATTCTGATGAATGAAAAATAGAGTAAAATGTACAAACTTTGAATACAACTCAAGCATGGAATTTTCATATTAGAGTCACTGTTTACAACTGCGTGATGGACTTCAACTACAATGTAGCACGAGAATTTAATTTCTCACAAAGTGGTACTTGTCCCAACAACATGCCTGCTTAACAGGCCCTGCATTAGTGGGTTTCTTGTCATTCCAAAAGGGAAAATACTGCAATAAATTCCATTTCTGGGCTGCAAAGAGCCCAAATTTATGAAATTTTACACACGTTACCGTACCAAACAAACACTGGACTGTGTAAACAGTACAACATATAGCATTTGGATGAGAAAGCAGTTTAAGTAATTTAATCCACAAGATTACTTGAGCTTCCAACCCCCTCTGCGTTCATAGTCTCCATGCCCTTATAGGACCTTGTTCTGCAATGAGCAGTTGAGAAAGAGTAAAACATTTCACAGATCCCCCACTCACAGATCTGCAAGCATGTGAGAGTGAAGTCATTGTTTTCCAAGACACTTGCCAGAGTGTGGGACAAAAATTATTTGTAGGCTTCGTAAGTGTCCGTTCATTTTGCAAAAGAAGTTCATCTGAAGTGCTGAAGAGCCAGAATCACAGCACAAAGACAGAATGAATTTAATATTTTCTGTGTCAAACTCCATCCCTACTACATCCACACTGTATTTAGTCTTACCTTTCTCATGCGCACTTTGACCACATTGTCCTCCTTCTGATCCCCAGCCTCATTTGTTCCATCTAAAACCGAACTTGCCAGTTGTGTGTCGCTGGTAATACCCGAGTGCATGCGTTCATCCGACTCCTCCATTCTAGAGGCAGTGGCTCCAAGCCTGTGGTGTTCAATGTGACCATCTGCCACCTCACAGGCAGGTGACTCACTGAAGTAATGACCAGAGGCTTGGTTACCATGGAGTTCGCTGCTGACCTCTGTAGAGCATGGTGGCAGGTTTTGTGTGTGTTGTTCAGTAGCTTCATGTTTATCATCCAAGTGAGTGCACTGAACAGCTGGATTTGGGATAATATTAACATCAGCACTCTGAAGAGGATCCAGTAGAGAGGTGTCATCTGCCTCGATCAGGCCGACCTCTGGGATAGTGTCCAGTTTTGAACTGCTATTTTCCGTCTGAAGAGGTACAGATGGATCTTCACAAGCAGTCAAGTCTATGGGTAATAAGCTTTGATCAATATTTTCCATGTGCTGACCCACAGACATTTTCACATGCTGATCTGCACACTGAATATTGTTTGTCTGTGTGGGATTTTCTTCTGAATATCCAGCATTCAGCTGTTCACTTGCCACGTTGCTGTTTGCCGTCTGTGAGCAACACTGACTTTTGACACAAATATCAGATGATTCAGTGGGCTCATGCCTGGCATGTGCTGTTTTCTTGCTGCTTTCTGCTTGTGCACTTTCCTCTCCCTGAGGCCTTTTCACTGCTCTTATTTCAACATTTTGCTGGTCCATCAGTGTCTGGTAGGATATTTCACAACCTTGACCCTGATCCAATACTCCAGTACAGTCATCATGATCCTGCTCTCCTCCTTGAATGTCTCCTGAGCAACGTTTAGGTCCTGTATTTTCATTTAGAGTTTCTGCCTCATTCAATCCATCCAACTTGTCAGCAGACTCTGCGTTTGAGCTTTGAGTTATTCCTTCATCACATCCTCCGTCTACCACTGAAGTCACGATTGGTTCCACGGGTTTGATAGCCAGTAACATTGCATTACCATCCTCCATTATATTAGCAGAACTGTGCAAGACACCAACAGGGGAGCTTGCACCAGCTTGGTCAGAAGTGGAAATCTTCGTTTCCTCAACCTCTGGGAGGTCAGTTTGAGGTTCCAGTTCAGCAGCAGAAGACCGGCTTAGTGTAGCCTCAGAGATTTCAGGAGGTCTGCTGTAACCCTCTGTATGGCTCTCCTTTGTCTCCTGATGATTTGGAAGTTCGCCAGGCTGTTTACCAGTGGATTCCAACAACGGAGGCCCATTGTCTGAAGAGATAGAGATGCATTGTCGCTCTTCACGAGTGACATGTGGACGTTTAAAGACATTATCGTCATCGCAGATGTTGTGACTCTGGCTACTTTCTGTGCCCATGTCACTTTCATCAGTGATGGCTTCAGTTGCACAAGAAATATTTGCACTATACATGCCATTGTTTGAGTTACAGCAAAACTCCCCAGAATTCTCAGTGTTTGTGGTTGGGAGATGCTCTGATTTAGAGGGCCTTTGGGGAATGTCAGCACCCACCAACTCGTGAGAGCCATGAAGTGATTCTTGCAAATCTGGTGGAACTTTTCCATGGTTTTCCATTAGCTTCAAATGTTCTGATTTCATATCATCCTTCACAACAAAAGCTGTCCCCTCAAGTGTGTGATCCGGGTCATCTGTAGGTAGTTGGTGGCAACCCTCTGGCATCGAGGCACACCTTGTACGTCGACCTTGTTTGGAAGCCCCTGAGCCCACCCAAAGGCCCTCACTGTCAACCCCATGACAGCAGACCAGATCCAGATCATCATAGCTGTACTGTAATCCTGACGGGTGAGTCACGTGCTCCTCCCAACTTCTTTTCCGTATGGCTACTGGCATGGTGGGCAACCAGTGCTATCCCATAGAGCTGTTCTTGATGTCAGGTTCAAGTGGAGAACCAGATCTGCTGCAACTGAGAAGAGAAATGGGGATAAGAAACAGCCCGTGCTCCAAAGTTGTGAGTTTACAGTAACTGAATGTGCAGATGACAACATGGTAAATAATGTTTCACTTTTAAAGTAAACAGCTGGGGAGTAGTGAGTGGAAGTTCAAGAGGGGTGTAATTACACTGCATTCACATTTCCCTGGAAAGTATAAACTCAGCTGGGTCGGTATAAGATGTCAGGAACCCCTGTTATGCTAATCTGCCATGGGAAACTGATATCTTTTCAAGTAAAACTCACATTAAAGTTTGCCCACTACACTAAATGGCCTTGAACTGTAACAGCTGTTTTTACCTTCAGAAGAAACTTCTAGGAACAAGGCAAAACAAAGTCAGAAATCTAAAACAAAACGAGACATTCATCAGGTTTAATACTTGTTAATATCTTTAAAGAACAAACTGTAACAGAACCAGTTTGGTAAATTTGCATCAACGGTACAAAAGTTGTCTTCAAATTCTGGGTGTTGGTTATCTGTCATTCTGCACCTTCCCATACACCCACAAAAATGAGTATGGCGTAACGGAAGGGAAGTAAAACAGCAAATGACAGTCAGTGGCTCACAACAGCTGGTTGTCGGGAGTCCAACATTATCATCATGCACACTGTGGCTCTTATCACATGTATCCAACTACGATATGGTACACTACACTATTATACAGAGACTCAAAGTGCATCACGAACTCTATTCAAGCTGCACATCTGCTAAACTTCATGGCAGCAGCCTAAGAGATTTAAAATACTGGATATTCCTCCAGTGCTGTACACTATGTAACTGGAATCTATAAAGTCCTTATCATGCCATATCACATAAATACAATTTTAATGTTGCTGTTTATATGCAAGTCTATGGACAAGAAACTGGTTTTCACAAATGTTTTAAAATCAGACAAAAAGTTTGCACTTTGTCACTAAGCAGCTTCTTAAACAACCATTTCCTAAACAGTAGAAGTATTGTTAAACTTTTAGACTGTTGTGAAATATTGCTTTCGTTCTCAGACATAGAGCTCAATGATTCAAACTACCATCTGCACGCTGAACCTGTACCTAGTTATTAGTAAAATGAGAGAAGTTATAAAAAATGGCCAAGAGCTACTCCTCCTGCTTGCCCACGAACCAACAGCTGACAACGAACTGACATCTCTATATGTTTCCGATATTCTATGCTGGAGTGGCAATGTTTACCTTTAGTAAATTTTCCATTAATTACAATATAATTCCAGTATCTAAATATTGTGATAATCCGGTAGCCGAAAATATAATCCAACATACAAGTAGTAGATCCAGTATTTGCTTCGAGTACAGTTATCCAGAGAGGTTTTGCAAGCTGCTTTTTCATTCATACACCAACAGCAATCCGTCCACGTTTGGGAAATATGAATCCAACTCCTTCCAAGTGACTTGACGTACGTATGTTTACTTTGTGAGCAGTCCTTAGTCTATGTTTTTGCAAGCCATTTTCTTGACTCCAGTCAGTATCTTCGCTCCAAAACTACTGGACAGGCAGTGAAGCCCCCAAAGGCAGGCAGAAAGCCGGGAAGCAGAGAAAAGTCCATAGACAGCTTCCATCTTGATCACATTAGGGTTTTTGCTGACGCTGAATGCTGAAGAGTCGGGGTGGTGTAAGAGGGGCTGGGTTTTCTTTCCCCCACTCCACCCCTGCTCTCCTCCGTTCTATCCCTTTTCTCATCAGGTCCCCTCCCCTGGTTTTGACAGGGAGTCTGAGTCACATCCTAGAAGCCCCTTCCCCCGTCTCACAACTCATCAAGCACACTATACACATTTATTCACTCCACCCTCCTCTAATGTGCGCTCTCTACTCACGGCTTTAGAAACTTCCTCTCATCCTCTTCTCGCAAAACTGTTCTTTTTCCTTTTCTTGGTGGATGTTTTTCTTCATTTTTCTTTCGCTCACTATTTCTCTGAGCTGGGCAAGGCTCCCACCAGTTGGTTTTGATTAGTAACAGACAGGCTGCCTCGCAAGACTTCTGGCTGTGAGCCAAAGGAGATTGCTCTAATGTTTTGGCAGTTATATCTAAGGCATGCTTTTTTTTCTCTCACTCTTTTTTTTTTTTACTTGTCGTCTTGTAACTCCACAAGTATTCTTAACCAAACACACGGGCACTAATGCAAAAATACAAAGCAAGATATCTTTACAGATAGTCTTTAAGGACACGCTTAAAAATATTTTAAGAGTAAAATATACATGACCGTTAAAAAAAAAGTTGTATGACAATGGGGACAACTTTATAAGTGTAGTCAATCTGCTGACTTTGTTTTAACGGACGAAAGCGAAGGAAAAACATTTAGTACCCAAATACCAGTAATTCATTTCCTAATATAGTCATTCCTCAGAGGCACATAGTGGGGAAAAAAGCAAAGCTGGAGATAAATACACCTGATGTCACAAAAAACAAATGAATCAGCAGATTTTGTTGTTAAACTTTGATTGAAACTGAGATTTTAAAACAGGTTGAACGTTTCTAAAGGACCACAAAAACCACAGTGGCCCCAAAAGTCTCTAAAATTAAATTAGAAGGAAAAAAATGCACTTCTGGAATTTTTTACATTCTCCTCCTCTTTCTACATGTACCTTTGTGTCATCCAAATACAATAAAAGTTATGTCAGCTAATTTTAACAAAAAAATCAGCTTGTGACCAGAGTATTTTTGTAAGTTGGGTCAGCTGCACAGAAAGAGCAATGCACCAAACCGACAGGGACGATCCAAACACAAGAGAAAACTGGAATGAAGCCCCTTCCAAGTATCGCTGCAACCCCAGCCTCTAACCTCTGGGTCATCCAGATGTGAGGTGAGGCTCTGGATGAGTCTTTTCTTAGGGGCTTCACTGGGAAACTGTGCGCTGCCATTAATGTCAGCTCTCCAGGGACACAGATAGTCGCACTCAAGGGAAAGCGTCCAAGTTCAACAAGACTCCTCTGCGGCATGTCACATGATGCGCTCTGCAGTTATGCCGGGTGCAGTGTAATAAAACACAGATTTCTTTGGTCACAGTAGCCTCCATATGAATGCGGCTGGTGATTGAAGTGCAGAGGCCGACACAGAGCATGACTCAGGCTATCCACTCATTATCTCCCGTGGACATCCAACGCGGGCCTATAATTTAAAAGCCCAGGCCTCCCTGTGCCAATCAGACCATGTCGCGCAGCCGCAGGGCATCTGGTCTACGTCACAATCTGATCCATCGCTGACACCATGGAAACACATGTTCAATCAGCAACATGTGTCAGACTAGATACCCATCAGCTATGCCTCCGACTGCGCGGTTGACTGTGAGCTGCAAGAGTACTGAGGCATTAAACTTGTAACATTAAAACAAAATGTAGCTTGAACAAGACTGTCACTTTAGCAGTGCTGTGAGCCAGTGCAGCTTTAAGCTAAAGCCAACACTTTAAAACACCCGCAATGATAGCGCCAATATGCAGATGTTTAGCATGCAAATAGTTTGCTTGTTAGCATGCAAATAAGCACGAAACACAAAGTACAAGTGAGTATAAGATGAGATATAGTATTGCATGTATCATTGTGTGGGCATTTGGTCCTTATTAACAGTGCTAGACAAAATATTTTAAAAATGATGCCTTTACCAGAGGAACAGTCAGGGCAACAACAAGGGATTACAATCCATCCGAAGAGGAATAAGAATTTTTTAACCATCCAACATCTAAGAGATTTTACTCAAAATCACAAATCATATGATGCCACAAGAGGAAAAGTCACAAGACAACTACAGTCATTGGATACATCGTTTGGGAACTAAAATTGTGTTTCAGTCCATCTTGTAGATGCTGAGATATCACACAGCACAAGTAAAAAAAAAAATAATTAGAAGATTTTGAAAGAAGAAAAGCAAAGGCATGTATCCAACATTTTTTCAGATATTTCAGCCTGGATAGACAGACTGATGCTGCCATCCCTTAAATCAAGTGATATTGTCCATGCAAGCAATTATTTGCATTTAGAGTGATTGCAATAGGCCTGACTCTGTCGAAGTTCCACATCAGTAAGGATGAGCATGACCATTCTCATAGGCATGCAACATCGCAGGTCACATGTCTCAAGCAGTCACATACATGGTTAAGAAAGAACCATTCATGATTCACCCTATAATCCCCCACTGTTCAACCCCTCAGATTCTTAAGTGGAGCAGCGAGGGCTCAAAGGAAACAGCCTCACATTCCTCACTGATATAGTTTATTATTGGAAAAATAAACCAGTCTAAATCATGGGCATTGAGGAACACAGACTGTTTGCCCATGTAGGAAAATGTAGGTGACGCTTGCAGAGAAAAAAAATACTGTCCCTCCCATAACTGAGTCATTTTAAGTCCTTGCATATACAAAGACTGCTTTGAGTAGATAATGTTGCACTGTTTTTAAGACTGCTTTAAATAACCTTTTTTTTTTTTTTTTCTTAAACTGTGCTTGCCGAGTAGTTATGAGAAGTAGCAAAAAATGGAACTTGGGTTCATTTACACTACAAAGAAAACTAAACAAAATGCCAGATTCTCATCTGAAGATCTAAAAATAACATTAACAAACCACACCAAGATCCTTGCAATCCTTTCCTGTCACTTGTTGTGCCCTGTGGTTAACAACTCCTTTTCAAAAGCCTGGAGTCATGTTGGTTTAAATAACTGTGTTTGAGGCCTGGGTGGGAACTTGAGCAATTGCAATATTCTTGAATGAAACATCCCACTGCAGATGATGCAACTTAAAGAGCATGTACAACGCCAGTCAGTTGAGGGCTCCATTGCTGTCCTAATTTAAAGAATTGTATTTAATAATCTTTTGACTCTGACTCACGTTGCTTGTGTACCCGCAAGAAGTCATCGTGGGAGAAACTGAGGGGGCCTTGGCCACTGATCATGGGTCATAGTGTGACTGTTACCGTGGGAACAGGAAGTACAAGTTATTGAGGATACAGACCATAACAGGCTAAAATAATCTAATCTTCTTGGGAGAGGGTCTGTGTGTATGTGTGTGCATGATACAACGGAGGACATCAGATTTGTGTGTGATAGTGTTTACATACTATATGTCTGTGTGGATGTGTTGTAGAATACTGTAAAATGGATCAAATGATACAGACCTCTGGGTCATCTGGGTCTTGTATTTTTTTATGACGACAGTGGAAAATACTTTCTCAGACAGTGAGAGAGTCCCATTAGTGTTCACTGTGTACCATCTGGTCTTTGTTTTTTGGTACACTTATACATTAAAGGGCTTGGATTACCAGCAGTGTCGCATTGGCTGTTTTACAGTCACGCTATTTGTGTTGAATAGCACTTGGTCTCATCCACTAGGAAGCACTATATACCTCCTGTCAGCAAATATAATAATATAAATACAACACCACCAGCATGATTCAATGAGAAGGAACATCTTTACATGTCTGTAAATACTCTGTTTTGCCCATATCTTGTATTTTACAACCACACAACACACACACTCTAGTATATGGTTTTTACTCACATTATATATATATATATCACTGATAAGTATTTATATAAACTCTTGTCCAGCATTTAAATAAATATGAGTGGAAGTACCCATTGTATACAAGCTTTTTTTTTTTTTTTTTTTTTAAAGGGTAACAAATGTTAACAGACTAATATGAAGAAGATTGTAGGAACAACACAAAATGGAGACTTAACTTTCCCAGAAAATCCCTTCCTGAAAAACAGTGAATCTTTATTCATGACCTCATTCAGGACAAGAAGGCATGAACAAAAACTCCAACCAAGAAAGCCATTGCTTATCCAAATCCAAGACTTAAGTATAGAGGGTGTTGTATGCTCTACAGACTGTACAACAGTTTAAGGGAAAAGTGTGATTTGTAATTTTGGGCTAAACAAATAAAATTGACTTGATTCTGCTTCCAAAACAAGCAGCTTCTCTCCCCCTAAAAAAATATCCTATTGTCTGCAGTTTAGAAAGTAGCATCCCGTCATCCTATTTAGGCAGTAATTTCACCAGAGCATGGACTAAAAATTGTTTATGATATGAGAGTCAGAGAAACATGGTGCAACTAAATACAGTCTACTGTCTGGCAATTTACCTGCATCTCAAACAGACCATATGGATCGAGGCCCGGCAAGGTGGCAACAACAGCTGGATTCCATTTGTACACTGTGGCTCAAACATATGCCTCATAACCCTGTAACCATCTGCACCTGAGCACGTTCACACAGTTAAAATGTGTGCAGGAATGCACACAGACATACCCAAAAACACACATAACCTTCATATGTTCACATAGGCTTATGTTAGACACACACACATGGCCTCGTAGAATTTTTTTTTAAAAAAAGGTTAAATTTACCAAAAAGATGCTTGTTTCTGGCAGTTTTTAGAATATTAGAGCTCAAATTCAACACAAAACTACAGATATTGTGCATGAATGAGACAGCAAATGTCTGGATTGGATACCACTGGCTCATCTCGGAAGACGCACTGTTTGTTTTAGAAAAGGTCAAGTGATTCACAAACTGGAAAGTAAGCAATTCATGACCACCTAGTTCGGTTTTAACAAAAACAAAGAAAAAAGCTGGTACAGTGTAGAGCCTTCACAATATTTGCCATTTGGAATTCATCACATCCTCCAAAGCGTGACATTTTCTAACGTATTGAATCTTGGAAGCGTCCGAGGACAGAGAAACATAATATTTATCCTCTTGTCTTATTGTTTTTTTTATGAGGAATGACTCTCGAGCTTGGACCAGACCCTGTGAAGGCCAACATGATGACGTACTACACCCCCACCCACCCAGGATTCTGCTCAACATATGCTGCACTGGCACTGGTTCTTTCAGTATGAGCTCCAGAAAAACGTGTTGTCCTTGGACACGGTTGCCACAGCAGCATCAGCAGGAAATACTTAAGACCAAGAGTCAGGAGATGAGGGGCCAAGAGCTGTTCCATCATATGATGAGAGAGACCTCTGCACAGTTACGTTTCCGTTCAATGACCGTTTGCATTTCGGTTCCAAATGTACCCTCCCAAAATCTGGTGCTCTTACATACAATCTCAACTGCTCGTCACATGTGCTGTATTAAAATCTCCTCGTCTGTACTAGTAAATCCATGCTTTTACAATCAAATATGAGTAAAATGTGTTTGTGTATTCATCCGGACTACAGTGTTTTTACACATTTTTAAGTATAAAGTTCAAGTTTTGCAGGAAATTTGTTGGGGAAGTATGACTGCTAAACTGTGCAACACAGAGTAAAAACCTGAACAGGACTGCCACGGTTAAATATTTACCTCCTCTAATGGTTTCATACACAATGTGTTTAGAGTGCAAGAAGATGCAATACACTTCTTCCTCAGGAAACTCACATTCCAACCCACTCGGGAGGCACACAGATCCAGAAACCCTCTTGGAAAACAGCAGGCAGGAGGCACTGCATCCTTTGAAAGATCTCAAGTCATCAATCATTTCTGATTTGTCTGGACCTTTTTTTTTAATTGTACACTACAGATATTTAAAGTGCTACATGTGAAGTTTTAGATTGATACATCAAGTACTTTCAGAGATACCATTTGTTTTAGAAAGTTTTTTATTCTCAGGAAATAGCTCAGGAACTACTAAAGAGATAAGTCTGACATTTTCACAGGTATTTCTCATTGGTTCATCAGGTGGCAATATTCAGAACATGTTTTTTTTTTTTTTTAAACAGATGGGGGTTATTACAGGAGGGGGGGATTTAAAATTAAAACTTGGAAGATTTCATACAACACTCAAGTCATTTTGTCTTTCGGTACGTGGAGTGAGGTTGTGGAATGGATTGGAGGTGGAGCGCAAGCAATGTCTAAGCACGACCCAGTTTAAAAGGCAGTACAAAAATCTGGTTTTCACAAGGTACAGGGAGGAGGAGGGGCCTTGATATGGGTTTATCACTTATTATTTAATATTTGTTTATTTATGTTATTTAATTTCTGTTTTGTTTGTAAATATGTACATAAATAACTATGGGAGTGGGGTACTGAGTGACTGATGGTCGAGATGGAGTAAATAAGCTTATGCTTCATCCTACTCATTTTCGGATATGTTGTGTTATTAGATAGTGCTTTGTTTTGTTGTGTAGTGTTTGTTTTGTTGATGTTTTGAATGTTTTGATATGTTTTTGTGGCTTTTTTATTTCTCTGAAATAAAAACATTCGTTCATTCATTCATTGTGCCATTAATTCAGAATTTGCAAAAACTGTTCTAAAAATGTGATGATTTGGGACTAAATTACCAATATGAGTCTGGTCAGCAGTCAGTAATTACCACCAAAGGGGTAGTTTTTCAGAAAAATGAAGATGCTCCAATGACATAACACATAAGCAAGACAAAGCTGTCTTTTACCTTTGCTCGGACTAAATCTGTATGACTCTGGGAAGCTACTGTAGGTTGCACAGCAAATGAGGAAAGAGGCCTTCTAAACCAGCAGTCGTCAGGATGTGTATTACATTTTAACATTTAGTAACTTACAGCACACTGCTAGCATAATTAACATGTTAAAAGGGAAGAAAACAAGACCAAGTAGAGTAAACGTAGCCTAAATTATCAGGTAGCTCCATGGTAGTGCCAGTCAAACAGCCACTCTTCTGCTCTCCCAATGAGACACTGATTTAAGGGGAAACAAGCAAGTGTTTAACCTTTTCCCAAGCATTTGTACGTGAATATATAAAACAGCTCATAGGAACCAGCAGCTGCAAAGAAACAGCTCAACACCTGAATCAGAAAGTCGTGGCCGTTACTCACCTTTGTGGCTAAATGACGACAACAAGATAGCTTCTCATCAAACTGTTAGCTCCTCTGCGTAAAGCTAATTTCAGACAGTTCAACTTTAAAAGTTTTTCTGCCTCTGAGGAACACGTGTGGTCACAGCTATCATCTGTACTCGTCCTCAGTTATTTTCTAATCAACACTTACGATGTTACTCCAGCAAGTGGCGCCAAATTCTTGATTTGTGTCAAAACGCGGAGCCTCCAGTCTGCGGACAGTTGTGCTGCGTTCACGGACCTATGTAACTTTCTCAATACATAATGGAAATAGCAACTACAATGATAATAATAATTTGTGTATGTACAATATTACGAATGCGTACTGTGTTAGAATTTATAAAATGCATGAAGACAGCTTTCTTTTTTTTTTATCATACCCTGTTATTAGAATTATTATTACACAGCAGCAAAGATCAATGTGGGTCATTCCGCCTCAGTTCACTGAATACCCCACGAATGACCATCATCAATTTGACAGATTAAAAAAAAAAAAAAAAAAGTGGTTAATATTGATTGAGTTGATCATGTGTAAAATCTGGGGTCTTGGGAAGCATTAGTTTTTCAGTTTAAAATATATATATAAAGACAGTTGGGGTCATGTCATTTTGCACCTTTTTCTTCACGGTAATCTGTGGAGCCATGTTTGAAGTGCCATAACTTGAGAAATAATGTAGCTAGAGTCCTGAAATTTTGCAGGCTCATTACTATGCACATATGGTCTTCAATGATTACAATCCTGCTTTGATAGAAAAATGCAAACCAGTTGTATGATGGTGCAACTATGGCCAAAAAAATTCCAGATTTTTTATATTCCAGTATTCCACCAATTATAAAACCTTTTCGTTTCCCAATAAGAGGCAGAGTTTTTTTTTTTCTGCGATTGGCACAAATAGGAGTTTTAAAATGTAAAGTATAGTGACAGTCAGAGGCATTCTTTATGAGAAAAAAAATATTGAAATTAAGTTTGTTGTATTTATGGCCGATATTTGAACATCCACTGAGCAGCTATGAAAGGTGAAACCACTCCAACAGTGATTCCGACTGGAAGAGTGATATGACATTGTTACTACGCTAAAAGAAAAATCATGGCTTTCCAACACATAGTCCTTCAAATTATTTAATGAAAAGTGGTACCATAGGCTATCATGTCCATGTTCAATTAGATTTATTGTACGCCTGTAATATCAAATGAAACCTTGTTCAACCCATGATCATGGTTATTGTACAGTCAGCATTATTAAACAATGTTTACAACATTATTTCCCCTACTGAAGCCATTTTTCTCAAAGACAGATATTGACAAAACATACAACCAAATTGTATGACATCAGCATGTTTGGGAATAACCAGGAAAGTCCATCCATATGGTTACAACAATGGCATCAATATTACATAAAGAGGCAGTGAACTGGAAAACCCATTTCCACTAATAACTGGGCTGAGCTACTTTAATACAGAGATGTAATGCTGACATCGGTACACAGGTATTGTTCCTACCGACTTTCCCAGCACAGTTTTTCTATGTGACTAAGTCTTTGCTATCAAGGTGGTAATGAATTTAAAAAGATTGTGATAAAGAAATCAAAAACAAGTAATAGAATATGCTTTCAGAGTGGTTTCGCCTGTCATACATGTTAATGTCATCATATTACAATATATTCAATTCAAATACATACAATGCATGTTCACATATCAGCCATCAATGCAAAAAAAC